>NW_026061423.1:447500-462500 GCF_024217435.2 Syngnathus scovelli | reverse complement strand
ACGGCCGTTGCCTCCGATCCTCCGGGCTAGAGCCGGGTGAGGTCGTCTCGAACCACGTGCCTGAAGGCCGCCTACGCCGGATTCGGCCCCGCTCATTCGTCGGAGTGACCGCCCGACGCGGGCATCGCTAGATTAGCCGTGGCCCCGATCCTTCCCCATCGACAGCCTTTCGCCCCCTGTACTCCGGCCTGTTAGTAAGGCGGCCGGTACCCCCTTTCTTGGATGAGACAGAATCCTTGACGGACCGTTCGCAGATTTTTGCCCGGGCTTTATTTACCGAGGCGGCCGGTACCTCCGTCTGCCTTGGATGGACCGCATCCGCAGATTTTCGTCCGGCCTTAGCTTAAGGAGACGGCCGTTGCCTCCGATCCTCCGGGCTAGAGCCGGGTGAGGTCGTCTCGAACCACGTGCCTGAAGGCCGCCTACGCCGGATTCGGCCCCGCTCATTCGTCGGAGTGACCGCCCGACGCGGGCATCGCTAGATTAGCCGTGGCCCCGATCCTTCCCCATCGACAGCCTTTCGCCCCCTGTACTCCGGCCTGTTAGTAAGGCGGCCGGTACCCCCTTTCTTGGATGAGACAGAATCCTTGACGGACCGTTCGCAGATTTTTGCCCGGGCTTTATTTACCGAGGCGGCCGGTACCTCCGTCTGCCTTGGATGGACCGCATCCGCAGATTTTCGTCCGGCCTTAGCTTAAGGAGACGGCCGTTGCCTCCGATCCTCCGGGCTAGAGCCGGGTGAGGTCGTCTCGAACCACGTGCCTGAAGGCCGCCTACGCCGGATTCGGCCCCGCTCATTCGTCGGAGTGACCGCCCGACGCGGGCATCGCTAGATTAGCCGTGGCCCCGATCCTTCCCCATCGACAGCCTTTCGCCCCCTGTACTCCGGCCTGTTAGTAAGGCGGCCGGTACCCCCTTTCTTGGATGAGACAGAATCCTTGACGGACCGTTCGCAGATTTTTGCCCGGGCTTTATTTACCGAGGTGGCCGGTACCTCCGTCTGCCTTGGATGGACCGCATCCGCAGATTTTCGTCCGGCCTTAGCTTAAGGAGACGGCCGTTGCCTCCGATCCTCCGGGCTAGAGCCGGGTGAGGTCGTCTCGAACCACGTGCCTGAAGGCCGCCTACGCCGGATTCGGCCCCGCTCATTCGTCGGAGTGACCGCCCGACGCGGGCATCGCTAGATTAGCCGTGGCCCCGATCCTTCCCCATCGACAGCCTTTCGCCCCCTACACTCCGGCCTGTTAATAGAGGCGGCCGGTACCCCCTCCTTGGATGAGACAGAATCCTTGACGGACCATTCGCAGATTTTTGCCCGGCCTGTGTTTAAGGAGGCGGCCGGCACCTCCTTCCTTGGATGACCCACTACCCTTGACGGGCCCATTCGCAGATTTTTGCCCGGCCTGTTAATAGAGGCGGCCGGTACCCCCTTTCTTGGATGAGCCAGAATCCTTGACGGACCGTTCGCAGATTTTTGCCCGGCCTGTGTTTAAGGAGGCGGCCGGTACCTCCCTTCCTTGGATGACCCACTACCCTTGACGGGCCCATTCGCAGATTTTTGCCCGGCCTGTTAATAGAGGCGGCCGGTACCCCCTTTCTTGGATGAGCCAGAATCCTTGACGGACCGTTCGCAGATTTTTGCCCGGCCTGTGTTTAAGGAGGCGGCCGGTACCTCCCTTCCTTGGATGACCCACTACCCTTGACGGGCCCATTCGCAGATTTTTGCCCGGCCTGTGTTTAGGGAGGCGACCGGTCCTCCGTAACTTGATCGGATTTCCCTTCCGGCCTGAGTTTATGGAGGCGGCCGGTCCTCCGTAGCTTGATTGGATTTCCCTTCCGGCCTGAGTTTATGGAGGCGGCCGGTCCTCCGTAGCTTGATTGGATTTCCCTTCCGGCCTGAGTTTATGGAGGCGGCCGGTCCTCCGTAGCTTGATCGGATTTCCCTTCCAGCCTGTGTTTAAGGAGGCGGCTGGTCCTCCCCGGTCGGTTGCCAAGCGACCGGGACCCGCAAGTGGGCAGGAACCGTCCACCCAACGCCGGCGAGCCGGGGCCGGTGGGGGCCCTACCAAGGCGGGTCTAACTTCAGGCGGTGCAAACGGGGGAGGGGGGTAAGGACGGCTGCCGGGAGCAGACAGCCGTCCCCGGGAGGGGGTAGTAGCTTCGCGGCGGCCGCCGGGAGCAGACGGCCGTCCGCGGATTCTGCCAATGCCTGTAGGACTTTGAATATTTCACAGCCGTGCTGTGGCACTTAGAAAATTTTTCAGAGATGTGGCACTTAGAAAGTTTTTCAGAGATGTGGCACTTTGAAAATTTTTGAGAGATGTGGCACTTTGAAAATTTTTGAGAAATGTGGCACTTTGAAAATTTTTGAGAAATGTGGCACTTTGAAAATTTTTGAGAAATGTGGCACTTAGAAAATTTTCTCTCTCTCTCTGGAAGTGCCGTGCCTTCTTCAGTTCTGCTATCCGAGCAGGGGACGCTTGCTGGCGGCCGTTACCAGCGCTCGGACCAGGCCCAATTGATTTGCATGGAAAACAATTGCGTCCCCCATGCTCGTTCTGACTATATTTTGCGAAAGGGGGGTAAAGTGATGAGTACACTAAGTGGGGGGACCAACCCATGTACTCTAGAAAAAGTACATGGGTTGACAAAAGACCAGTTGGTACTGCACCCCTGGTACCCAAACCCCTGGTACCTTTAGGCACTTAGAAAAATTTCGCCCAAATTTGGAGGTCGCTCCAGGGGAAGAGGCCGAATTTTCGCCTATTACGGCCGACCGCGGGAACCAGCCGAGGCGGACGCTTTTCGGCGCAAGAGCCGTTGGCACTTAGAAAATATTCGCTAAACTTCAAAGGACCTCCAGGGGAAGAGGCCGAATTGTCACTTTTTCTGGCCGACATCGGGAACCAGCCGAGTCGGACTCTTTACGGCGGAGCAGCCGTTGGCACTTAGAAAATATTCGCCGAACTCGGCCGGACTTCCAGGGGAAGAGGCCGAATTGTCACTTGTTCTGCCCGACATCGGGAACCAGCCGAGTCGGACACTTTAAGGCGGAGCAGCCGTTGGCACTTAGAAAATATTCGCCAAACTTGAACGGACCTCCAGGGGAAGAGGCCGAATTTTCACCTGTTCTGGCCGACATCGGGAACCAGCCGAGTCGGACGCTTTAAGGCGGAGCAGCCGTTGGCACTTAGAAAATATTCGTTAAACTTGAAAGGACCTCCAGGGGAAGAGGCCGAATTGTCACTTGTTCTGGCCGACATCGGGAATCAGCCGAGTCGGACGCTTTAAGGCGGAGCAGCCGTTGGCACTTAGAAAATATTCGTTAAACTTGAAAAGACCTCCAGGGGAAGAGGCCGAATTGTCACTTGTTCTGGCCGACATCGGGAACCAGCCGAGTCGGGCCCTTTAAGGCTGAGCAGCCGTTGGCACTTAGGAAATATTTGCCTTAACTCGGCCGGACTTCCAGGGGAAGAGGCCGAATTTTCACTTGTTCTGGCCGACATCGGGAACCAGCCGAGTCGGACTCTTTACGGCGGAACAGCCGTTGGCACTTAGAAAATATTCCCCAAACTTGGCCGCACTTCCAGGGGAAGAGGCCGAATTTTCACTTGTTCTGGCCGACATCGGGAACCAGCCGAGTCGGACGCTTTACGGCGGAGCAGCCGTTGGCACTTAGGAAATATTCGCCAAACTTGGCCGCACTTCCAGGGGAAGAGGCCGAATTTTCACTTGTTCTGGCCGACATCGGGAACCAGCCGAGTCGGACGCTTTACGGCGGAAGAGCCGATGGCACTTAGAAAATATTCGTTAAACTTCAACTGACCTCCAGGGGAAGAGGCCGAATTTTCACTTGTTCTGGCCGACATCGGGAACCAGCCGAGTCGGACGCTTTACGGCGGAGCAGCCGTTGGCACTTAGAAAATATTCGTTAAACTTCAACTGACCTCCAGGGGAAGAGGCCGAATTTTCACTTGTTCTGGCCGACATCGGGAACCAGCCGAGTCGGACGCTTTTCGGCGCAAGAGCCGTTGGCACTTAGAAAATATTCGTTAATCTTGAACGGACCTCCAGGGGAAGAGGCCGAATTTCCACTTATTCTGGCCGACATCGGGAACCAGCCGAGTCGGACGCTTTACGGCGGAGCAGCCGTTGGCACTTAGAAAATATTCGTTAAACTTCAACTGACCTCCAGGGGAAGAGGCCGATTTTTCACTTGTTCTGGCCGACATCGGGAACCAGCCGAGTCGGACACTTTACGGCGGAGCAGCCGTTGGCACTTAGGAAATATTCGCCAAACTTGGCCGGACTTCCAGGGGAAGAGGCCGAATGTCCACTTGTTCTGGCCGACATCGGGAACCAGCCGAGTCGGACACTTTACGGCGGAGCAGCCGTTGGCACTTAGGAAATATTCGCCCAAATGTTCCGGACCTCCAGGGGAAGAGGCCAAATTTTCACTTGTTCTGGCCGACCGGGTGAACCGGCCGAGGCGGACACTTTACGGCGGAGCAGCCGTTGGCACTTAGGAAATATTCGCCAAAATGTTCCGGACCTCCAGGGGAAGAGGCCGGATTTTCACTTGTTCTGGCCGACCGGGGGAACCAGCCGAGGCGGACACTTTACGGCGGAGCAGCCGTTGGCACTTAGGAAATATTTGCCTTAACTCGGCCGGACTTCCAGGGGAAGAGGCCGATTTTTCACTTGTCCTGGCCGACATCGGGAACCAGCCGAGTCGGACGCTTTACGGCGGAGCAGCCGTTGGCACTTAGGAAATATTCGTTAATCTTGAACGGACCTCCAGGGGAAGAGGCCGAATTTTCACTTGTTCTGGCCGACATCGGGAACCAGCTGAGTCGGACGCTTTACGGCGGAGCAGCCGTTGGCACTTAGGAAATATTTGCCTTAACTCGGCCGGACTTCCAGGGGAAGAGGCCGAATTTTCACTTGTTCTGGCCGACATCGGGAACCAGCCGAGTCGGACCCTTTAAGGCTGAGCAGCCGTTGGCACTTAGGAAATATTTGCCTTAACTCGGCCGGACTTCCAGGGGAAGAGGCCGAATTTTCACTTGTTCTGGCCGACATCGGGAACCAGCCGAGTCGGACCCTTTAAGGCTGAGCAGCCGTTGGCACTTAGGAAATATTTGCCTTAACTCGGCCGGACTTCCAGGGGAAGAGGCCGATTTTTCACTTGTTCTGGCCGACCGGGGGAACCAGCCGAGTCGGACACTTTACGGCGGAGCAGCCGTTGGCACTTAGGAAATATTTGCCTTAACTCGGCCGGACTTCCAGGGGAAGAGGCCGATTTTTCACTTGTCCTGGCCGACATCGGGAACCAGCCGAGTCGGACGCTTTACGGCGGAGCAGCCGTTGGCACTTAGGAAATATTCGTTAATCTTGAACGGACCTCCAGGGGAAGAGGCCGAATTTTCACTTGTTCTGGCCGACATCGGGAACCAGCCGAGTCGGACGCTTTGCGGCGGAGCAGCCGTTGGCACTTAGGAAATATTTGCCTTAACTCGGCCGGACTTCCAGGGGAAGAGGCCGAATTTTCACTTGTTCTGGCCGACATCGGGAACCAGCCGAGTCGGACCCTTTAAGGCTGAGCAGCCGTTGGCACTTAGGAAATATTTGCCTTAACTCGGCCGGACTTCCAGGGGAAGAGGCCGAATTTTCACTTGTTCTGGCCGACATCGGGAACCAGCCGAGTCGGACGCTTTACGGCGGAGCAGCCGTTGGCACTTAGGAAATATTCGTTAATCTTGAACGGACCTCCAGGGGAAGAGGCCGAATTTTCACTTGTTCTGGCCGACATCGGGAACCAGCCGAGTCGGACGCTTTACGGCGGAGCAGCCGTTGGCACTTAGGAAATATTTGCCTTAACTCGGCCGGACTTCCAGGGGAAGAGGCCGAATTTTCACTTGTTCTGGCCGACATCGGGAACCAGCCGAGTCGGACCCTTTAAGGCTGAGCAGCCGTTGGCACTTAGGAAATATTTGCCTTAACTCGGCCGGACTTCCAGGGGAAGAGGCCGATTTTTCACTTGTTCTGGCCGACCGGGGGAACCAGCCGAGTCGGACACTTTACGGCGGAGCAGCCGTTGGCACTTAGGAAATATTCGCCAAAATGTTCCGGACCTCCAGGGGAAGAGGCCAAATTTTCACTTTTTCTGGCCGACTGGGTGAACCGGCCGAGGCGGACACTTTACGGCGGAGCAGCCGTTGGCACTTAGGAAATATTCGCCAAAATGTTCCGGACCTCCAGGGGAAGAGGCCGAATTTTCACTTGTTCTGGCCGACCGGGGGAACCAGCCGAGTCGGACACTTTACGGCGGAGCAGCCGTTGGCACTTAGGAAATATTCGCCAAAATGTTCCGGACCTCCAGGGGAAGAGGCCAAATTTTCACTTGTTCTGGCCGACTGGGTGAACCGGCCGAGGCGGACACTTTACGGCGGAGCAGCCGTTGGCACTTAGGAAATATTCGCCAAAATGTTCCGGACCTCCAGGGGAAGAGGCCAAATTTTCACTTGTTCTGGCCGACTGGGTGAACCGGCCGAGGCGGACACTTTACGGCGGAGCAGCCGTTGGCACTTAGGAAATATTCGCCAAAATGTTCCGGACCTCCAGGGGAAGAGGCCGAATTTTCACTTGTTCTGGCCGACCGGGGGAACCAGCCGAGGCGGACACTTTACGGCGGAGCAGCCGTTGGCACTTTGAAAATATTCGCCAAAATGTTCCGGACCTCCAGGGGAAGAGGCCGAATTTTCGCTCGTTCGGGCCGACCGGGAGAACCAGCCGAGGCGGACACTTTACGGCGGTTGAGCCGTTGGCACTTAGAAATTATTCAGACTTCCATAAACACACATCGGCCTTTTGCCGTCACTGCCCGGGATGGGCACCGTGGTAGCTCGGACAGTTCGTGTGACAGCTTCCGCTGGCACTTAGACAATTTTTAAAATGAAAATAAACAGTTCTGCACATACGTGCCGACTATATTTTGCGAAAGGGGGGTAAAGTGATGAGTACACTAAGTGGGGGGACCAAGTACATAAAGCCTACCCCTGGTACCTCAGAGAGGCCGAATTGACACATTTTGTGTCCGACCGCGGGAACCAGCCGAGGCGGACGCTTTTCGGCGCAAGAGCCGTTGGCACTTAGAAAATATTCGTTAATCTTGAACGGACCTCCAGGGGAAGAGGCCGAATTTTCGCTCGTTCAGGCCGACATCGGGAACCAGCCGAGTCGGACACCTTACGGCGGAAGAGCCGATGGCACTTTGAAAATATTCGTTAAACTTGACAGGACCTCCAGGGGAAGAGGCCGAATTTTCGCTCGTTCAGGCCGACCGGAGGAACCGGCCGAGTCGGACACCTTACGGCGGAAGAGCCGATGGCACTTAGAAAATATTCGTTAAACTTGACAGGACCTCCAGGGGAAGAGGCCGAATTTTCGCTCGTTCGGGCCGACCGGAGGAACCAGCCGGGTCGGACACCTTACGGCGGAAGAGCCGATGGCACTTAGAAAATATTCGTTAAACTTGACAGGACCTCCAGGGGAAGAGGCCGAATTTTCGCTCGTTCGGGCCGACCGGAGGAACCGGCCGAGTCGGACACCTTACGGCGGAAGAGCCGATGGCACTTAGAAAATATTCGCCAAAATGTTCCGGACCTCCAGGGGAAGAGGCCGAATTTTCGCTCGTTCAGGCCGACCGGAGGAACCGGCCGAGTCGGACACCTTACGGCGGAAGAGCCGATGGCACTTAGAAAATATTCGTTAAACTTGACAGGACCTCCAGGGGAAGAGGCCGAATTTTCGCTCGTTCGGGCCGACCGGAGGAACCAGCCGGGTCGGACACGTTACGGCGCAACAGCCGTTCGCACTTAGAAAATATTCGCCAAAGTCGTCCGGACCTCCAGGGGAAGAGGCCGAATTTTCGCTCGTTCGGGCCGACCGGAGGAACCAGCCGGGTCGGACACTTTACGGCGCAACAGCCGTTGGCACTTTGAAAATATTCGCCAAAATGTTCCGGACCTCCAGGGGAAGAGGCCGAATTTTCGCTCGTTCGGGCCGACCGGGAGAACCAGCCGAGGCGGACACTTTACGGCGGTTGAGCCGTTGGCACTTAGAAATTATTCAGACTTCCATCAAACACACATCGGCCTTTTGCCGTCACTGCCCGGGATGGGCACCGTGGTAGCTCGGACAGTTCGTGTGACAGCTTCCGCTGGCACTTGGACAATTTTTAAAATGAAAATAAACAGTTCTGCACATACGTGCCGACTATATTTTGCGAAAGGGGGGTAAAGTGATGAGTACACTAACTGGGGGGACCAAGTACATAAAGCCTACCCCTGGTACCTCAGAGAGGCCGAATTTTCGAATTCTGAGGCCGAGCTGGGGAACCAGACGAGGCGGACACTTTTCCGAGCGAGAGCCGATGGCACTTAGAAAATTTTCGTCTAAGTCGGCAGGACTTCCAGAGCGAGAGGCCGAATATTCGTCATCTGTGGCCGACCGGGGAACCAGCGGAGGCGGATAGGCGGTCACGGAGGTCCCGCCGGCTGGTCCGCGGGCCAATTTGGGTCCCGTAATTTAGCGGTCGCGGTCCGGAATCCACGCCGACCGGGGAACCAGCGGAGGCGGATAGGCGGTCACGGAGGTCCCGCCGGCTGGTCCGCGGGCCAATCGGGGTCCCGTAAGTTAGCGGTCGCGGCCCGGAATTCGCGCCGGCCGGGGAACCAGCGCGGGCGGATAGGCGGTCACGGAGGTCCCGCCGGCTGGTCCGCGGGCCAATCGGGGTCCCGTAAGTTAGCGGTCGCGGTCCGGAATTCGCGCCGGCCGGGGAACCAGCGCAGGCGGATAGGCGGTCACGGAGGTCCCGCCGGCTGGTCCGCGGGCCAATCGGGGTCCCGTAAGTGAGCGGTCGCGGCCCGGAATTCGCGCCGGCCGGGGAACCAGCGCAGGCGGATAGGCGGTCACGGAGGTCCCGCCGGCCGGTCCGCGGGGGGAAGTGCGCCCTCTGGCGGACACGCCGTTGTAAATGAATGGGGTTTGGCACTTAGTGCATTTTTCGCCGAAGCCGACGAGCGCTCCGGGCGAGGAGGCCGGATTCTCGCCATCCGTGGCCGGCCGAGGAACCGGCCAAGGCGGATAGGCGGTCACGGGGGTCCCGCCGGCTGGTCCGCGGGCCAATTGGGGTCCCGTAAGTTAGCGGTCGCGGCCCGGAATCCGCGCCGGCCAGCAGCCACCGGGAGGCGGATAGGCTGTCACGGAGGTCCCGCCGGCTGGTCCGCGGGCCATTTAGGGTCCCGTAAGTTAGCGGTCGCGGCTCGGAATCCACGCCGACCAGGAGGCACCGGCAGGCGGATGGGCTGTCACGGAGGTCCCGCCGGCTGGTCCGCGGGCCGTTTAGGGTCCCGTAAGTTAGCGGTCGCGGCCCGGAATCCACGCCGGCCAGGAGGCACCGCCAGGCGGGTAGGCTGTCACGGAGGTCCCGCCAGCCGGTCCGCGGGCCAATCAGGGTCCCGTAAGTGAGCGGTCGCGGCCCGGAATCCACGCCGGCCAGGAGGCACCGCCAGGCGGGTAGGCTGTCACGGAGGTCCCGCCAGCCGGTCCGCGGGCCAATCAGGGTCCCGTAAGTGAGCGGTCGCGGCCCGGAATCCACGCCGGCCAGGAGGCACCGCCAGGCGGGTAGGCTGTCACGGAGGTCCCGCCAGCCGGTCCGCGGGCCAATCAGGGTCCCGTAAGTGAGCGGTCGCGGCCCGGAATCCACGCCGGCCTGGAGGCACCGCCAGGCGGGTAGGCTGTCACGGAGGTCCCGCCGGCCGGTCCGCGGGCCAATCAGGGTCCCGTAAGTGAGCGGTCGCGGCCCGGAATCCACGCCGGCCAGGAGGCACCGCCAGGCGGGTAGGCTGTCACGGAGGTCCCGCCAGCCGGTCCGCGGGCCAATCAGGGTCCCGTAAGTGAGCGGTCGCGGCCCGGAATCCACGCCGGCCAGGAGGCACCGCCAGGCGGGTAGGCTGTCACGGAGGTCCCGCCAGCCGGTCCGCGGGCCAATCAGGGTCCCGTAAGTGAGCGGTCGCGGCCCGGAATCCACGCCGGCCTGGAGGCACCGCCAGGCGGGTAGGCTGTCACGGAGGTCCCGCCGGCCGGTCCGCTGGCCAATTACCTCCAGCCGAGCGGATATGAACTTTATTAGCACCTTCTACGAGATGGCGGAGCCTTATTCGACAACCAGCACCTCGGCTTAGCATTTTCCACGGCCCGCTGATCTTCCAGAAGACGTCCAGCCGGTTTCCTCCTCACATTTTAAGCCGGCCGAGGCTTCCGGCACCCCGGCTAAGCTTTCTCCACGGCCCGCTGAGCTTCCAGGGGACCTCCGGCCGGTTCTCCGCGCGCTTTCCTCCTCACTTTTAAGCCGGCCCAGGCTTCCGGCACCCCGGCCAAGCCTTTCCCACGGCCCGCTGAGCTTCCAGGGGACCTCCAGCCGGTTCTCCCGGTGCCTCGCGCCTCGCTTTGTGAGCCGGCCGAGGCTTCCAGCACCTCGGCTGAGCGTTTCCCACGGCCCGCTGAGCTTCCAGGGGACCTCCAGCCGGTTCTCCCGGTGCCTCGCGCCTCGCTTTGCGAGCCGGCCGAGGCTTCCAGCACCTCGGCTGAGCGTTTTCGGCGGCCCGTTGCTCTCCCGGAGGTCGCAACGGGGAGTTACCTCCCTCTCGCGGACACGGCGAGTAAATACACCGCCTCTCGCACTTGGCGCACACTCACTCGCATTGCTACGCCTCCCGTGGCACTTTAAGCGGCCGAACGGCGGGAGTAACTGCGACTCTCCTAAGGTATGCTCACTTGACTATTTATTCATGTATTTATTTATTTTTGACGGTTCGCGGAGGCGATGACGCTCCGCGCGGGTAAACGGCGGGAGTAACTGTGACTCTCTTAAGGTAGGCTCACTTGACATCTGTTTATTTATGTATTTATTTATTTTTGACGGTTCGCGGAGGCGATGACGCTCCGCGCGGGTAAACGGCGGGAGTAACTGTGAGTCTCTTAAGGTAGGCTCACTTGACATTTATTCATTTATGTACTTATTTATTTTTGACGGTTCGCGGAGGCGATGACGCTCCGCGCGGGTAAACGGCGGGAGTAACTGTGACTCTCTTAAGGTAGGCTCACTTGACATTTATTTTGGCGGTTCGCGGAGGCGCCGGGAGGCCGTGCGCGCGCGCAGAGCGGCCGAATAACGCTCCGCCGGCCCCGGGTGATTACTGAGAGGCTCCCCGGCCTCGCGGAGCTCCGACGCTCCTCCGCGGGACCTCCGGCGGCCGGCGCGCTCACGCACCACCCCCCGGCACCGCCGGGAGGCCGTGCGCGCGCGCGCAGAGCGGCCGAATAACGCTCCGCCGGCCCCGGGTGATTACTGAGAGGCTCCCCGGCCTCGCGGAGCTCCGACGCTCCTCCGCGGGACCTCCGGCGGCCGGCGCGCTCACGCACCACCCCCCGGCACCGCCGGGAGGCCGTGCGCGCGCGCGCAGAGCGGCCGAATAACGCTCCGCCGGCCCCGGGTGATTACTGAGAGGCTCCCCGGCCTCGCGGAGCTCCGACGCTCCTCCGCGGGACCTCCGGCGGCCGGCGCGCTCACGCACCACCCCCCCGGCGCTCCGGCGGCCCCGGGTGACGACTAAGAGGCTCCCCGGCCGGCCTCGCGGAGCTCCGGCGCTCCTCCGCGGGACCTCCGGCGGCCGGCGCGCTCGCGCACCACCCCCCGGTGCTCCGGCGGCCCCGGGTGACGACTAAGAGGCTCCCCGGCCGGCCTCGCGGAGCTCCGGCGCTCCTCCGCGGGACTTCCAGCGGCCGGCGCGCTCACGCACCACCCCCCGGCACCACCCGGGAGGCCGTGCTCGCGCGCCAAGTGGCCGAAAATAGCTCCAAGCCCAGCGGATCGGCTGCTTGGAAGCACCGCGCCGTCCGGCTCCACCTGGTACCTCGCACGGCTCTCATCTCCCCCCCGCACGGACTTCCGAGCGCTCGGGGAGACGCTCGGAAGCTGCCGGTGCCGCCGCGGCGGGGAATTGCCTCCCTCTGGCGGACGCGGCGAGTAAAAACACCACCTCTCGCACTTTGCGCACACTTACTTGCGTGGGTCCGCTTCCGATGACACTTTGAGCGGCCAAACGGCGGGAGTAACTACGACTCTCTTAAGGTAGGCTCACTTGACATTTATTCATGTATTTATTTATTTTTGACGGTTCGCGGAGGCGATGACGCTCCGCGCGGGTAAACGGCGGGAGTAGCTGTGACTCTCTTAAGGTAGCCTGACTCGACGTCTTTTTCAACGGTGGCTGGAGGACCCAGGCGGTTCTCGGGGGTGCGTCGCTCCTCACTTTTGACGCCCGAGGAGGCTCCCGGCACCTCGGCTACGCGTTTTCGGCGGCCCGCTGAGCTTCCAGAAGACCTCCAGCCGGTTCTCCCGGTGCTTTCCTCCTCACGTTTTAAGCCGGCCGAGGCTCCCGGCACCCCGGCCGAGCGTTTCCCACGGCCCGCTGAGCTTCCAGGGGACCTCCGGCCGGTTCTCCGCGCGCTTTCCTCCTCACTTTTAAGCCGGCCGAGGCTTCCGGCACCCCGGCCAAGCGTTTCCCACGTCCCGCTGAGCTTCCAGGGGACCTCCGGCCGGTTCTCCGCGCGCTTTCCTCCTCACTTGTAAGCCGGCCGAGGCTTCCGGCACCCCGGCCAAGCGTTTCCCACGTCCCGCTGAGCTTCCAGGGGACCTCTGGCCGGTTCTCCGCGCGCTTTCCTCCTCACTTGTAAGCCGGCCGAGGCTCCAGGCACCTTGGCTAAGCGTTTTGAACGGCCCGCTGAGCTTCCAGGGGACCTCCGGCCGGTTCTCCGCGCGCTTTCCTCCTCACTTTTGACGCCCGAGGAGGCTCCAGGCACCCCGGCCAAGCGTTTCCCACGGCCCGCTGAGCTTCCAGGGGACCTCCAGCCGGTTCTCCGCGCGCTTTCCTCCTCACTTTTGACGCCCGAGGAGGCTCCAGGCACCCCGGCCAAGCGTTTCCCACGGCCCGCTGAGCTTCCAGGGGACCTCCGGCCGGTTCTCCGCGCGCCCCCCTCCTAACTCGACGCCCGAGGAGGCTCCCGGCACCCCGGCTAAGCGATTTGAACGGCCCGCTGATCTCCCGGAGGTCGCAACGGGGAATTGCCTCCCTCTCGCGGACACGGCGCGTAAATGCACCGCCTCTCGCACTTTGCGCACACTCACTCGCATCGCTACGCCTCCCGTGGCACTTTAAGCGACCGGGACCACCGCGAGCGCGGGCGATGACTAAGAGGCTCCCCGGCCGGCCTCGCGGAGCTCCGACGCTCCCCCGCGGGACTTCCGGCGGCCGGCCGGAGCCTCGGCACGGCTGCCGCACTCCCTAATAACACCCCGCGGACCCCCGCGAGCCGAACGCTCGCTGCCGCGGGCGACCCGTGCCAAGGCGGACGCGTGACGGCGCGGGAGCCCTCGGCACTATATCACGGTCACGTATGTAGTCAAATCGTGTAAAATCACCGTTAGTCTATTCATAATATAGGTAATAATTAAATAAATATTAACATCGCGTATATTATTAATAAACACATGTATGTATTTATTTAATAATTAAATAAATATTAACATCGCGTATAATCATGCGCAATACTTCGTGGCCGACCGGGGAACCGGCGAAGGCGGACGCATCGCGGCGCGAGAGCCGTTGGCACTTTGAAAAAAAAAAAAAAAAAAAATTCGCCCACCGGGCTCCGGGGGAAGAGGCCGGCTTTTCGCCGTTCGCGGCCGACCGGGGAACCGGCGAAGGCGGACGCGCTCTCTAACGAGCCCCGCCGGCCGGAGGAAGTGCGCCCTCTGGCGGACACGCCGTTGTAAATGAATGGGGTTTGGCACTTAGTGCATTTTTCGCCCAAGTCGAAGCGCGCTCCGGGCGAGGAGGCCGGATTCTCGCCACCCGTGGCCGGCCGGGGAACCGGCCAAGGCGGATAGGCTTTCACGGAGGATCCGGCGGCTGGTCCGCGGGCCGATTAGGGTCCCGCGAGTGAGCGGTCGCGGTCCGGAATCCAGGCCGGCCAGGAGCCACCGCCAGGCGGATAGGCTTTCACGGAGGACCCGCCGGCTGGTCCGCGGGCCGTTTAGGGTCCCGCGAGTGAGCGGTCGCGGTCCGGAATCCAGGCCGGCCAGGAGCCACCGCCAGGCGGATAGGCTTTCACGGAGGACCCGCCGGCTGGTCCGCGGGCCGTTTAGGGTCCCGCGAGTGAGCGGTCGCGGTCCGGAATCCAGGCCGGCCAGGAGGCACTGCCAGGCGGATAGGCTTTCACGGAGGTCCCGCCGGCTGGTCCGCGGGCCGATTAGGGTCCCGCGAGTGAGCGGTCGCGGTCCGGAATCCAGGCCGGCCAGGAGGCACCGCCAGGCGGATAGGCTTTCACGGAGGTCCCGCCGGCTGGTCCGCGGGCCGATTAGGGTCCCGCGAGTGAGCGGTCGCGGTCCGGAATCCAGGCCGGCCAGGAGGCACCGCCAGGCGGATAGGCTTTCACGGAGGTCCCGCCGGCTGGTCCGCGGGCCGATTAGGGTCCCGCGAGTGAGCGGTCGCGGTCCGGAATCCAGGCCGGCCAGGAGGCACCGCCAGGCGGATAGGCTTTCACGGAGGACCCGCCGGCTGGTCCGCGGGCCGTTTAGGGTCCCGCGAGTGAGCGGTGGCGGTCCGGAATCCAGGCCGGCCCAGAGCCACCGCCAGGCGGATACACTCTCTAACGAGCCCCGCCGGCTGGTCCGCCGGGGGAAGTGCGCCCTCTGGCGGACACGCCGTTGTAAATGAATGGGGTTTGGCACTTAGTGCATTTTTCGACCAGCGGCAACGCAGGCTGACGGGCGGCCGCTTCCGCGGGCCGGTACTACTCTACGGAGGCGCTAGCCGCCTCCGGTGGGGGCCGTGTGATCTCGCTGGATGCCCGAGGACCTTCCGCCAGGCCCGG
>NW_026061423.1:437500-442500 GCF_024217435.2 Syngnathus scovelli | reverse complement strand
GGCCCAGGTGCTGCCACAGCCCACCCTGCGAGCAGTCCACACTCAGGTGACGAGTCACCCAATTCCATGTCCACATGTCGCCTAGTTCCCAATACATGCAGGAGAAGATCATAAGAAACCGAGTCACAGAAACTCCTTCGGAGCCGATAAACGCAGCCATTGGTGCGGGGCTTACCCCACCACCACAGGTACACACCTACGGTGACATCTAGCCCTTGGGGGGAAGCCAGCAGCTACAACAACTGGGTCTCGGACCCCTTGTGAGTCCCGGGGGTGACTCCACGCATCGTTCATGTTGCAAACAGCCTCGCAGTTGCTTCCTCGCCGGACCCAGCTCAGGGAGCCTATCCCTGTTCCTGCCTGGGCCCGCCACTGAGCATCCTACTAGCCAAGATTGACCCATGCGGCCCCGCGGCCCGACATGGCATCTGAAGCAGGAGACTCGGTCGGTTCAGGCCCCCGACCTACTTCCTTGACTAGCGCAGCAGCGATCCCATTATTCTTTCCGCTGCCTGCCGCATCGTCGCACAGGGACCTCCCATTCTTCCTCACTCGTTTTACCCTACATGCTCTTACCCTCATTGAGCATATGCACCGTGCCACCATCAACCGCGTGCGCTCCACATCGCATTAAATTGGCCGTGGGGCCCTGTATATCCAAGCTCTCCCAACGAGCTGTGGCCCATATCCGACGCCCGCCGACCCTACCCTCATTACGGGAGGGCGGACTCATGTTCCACTGAGGAGTTCTCAGAGGCTTCGCCAGCCTGGATCCACCCGCTCCTACGGCCAGACTGACTGTGACCCCGACCTGTGCAGCTGTGTATACGGACTTTCCGAACCAAAGGAGTTTTCGCAGCCGTGGCCTGTAGAAGTGACTACAGTCCGTTTGGGGACCCCGAGCAATCATCCGGTGGTTGGTCCCCGTGGCCACCGGAGAGGTTGAAGCGCACACGACGTGCCCAACCACAAACACGCCGCCGGAAGAGGTTAAGTGTGGCTGCTTGGTCTCTTCAGCCACCCTCGGGAAGGAACTTTCATGAGCCCCTGCTGGGACAGGCAGGGGCCCGGGCACCCCCGCAGTCTCAAAGTTTCATCTCCACCATCAGAGATATCAGACCGCCGCAGAGTCCGAGACATTATACTCAGGGAGAATCTCTCACCTTTCGGGTCAGGAAGGTCACCCAGTCCGCACAGCCCCTCCCAATGCAACTGTACGTCTGCCGATTTGATGAGCCAGCACGGCAATTCTGGCCGATATCCTTGCCACGCTCTGTTCGGAGGATAATGTGTGGGTGCTGTTCCCCCCTTTCATTTGATCGCCCAAGTGCCAAGCCTATTCTACATCATTTCTCCTCGGGCTGGATTGGTCTGACTCATCTCCAAGCCGTCACCTGAAAGAATTATCACATGTGTTAGCGGGGCTTACTTACCTATTTGGAGTCCGGGTGGTCCCACAGCTGTCCTGACCACTTTGCTTGTTGCTTGTATTATGGTCCACTTGGCCATATCTTCTTGCTTGTTCTACCTGGTTCCTTCTAGAGGTCGCGTCCTGCTACCCCTGTCCGCTATAGAAGGCCGCCAGCACGTCTATCGAGTACAGCAGCGCTCTCCGGCTTATCAGGACCGCAAAGGATTTACGCCTCGCAAGAGGAATCCCTAGCTTCTTGAGGACATTGTTGTTCCTCCCCGGCCACTTCCCCCGTGCTCCCACTGGGAAGCCCAGGACTTCTACCTTACTTCCTCCAATTATTTCCAAGATGCGGCGTTCCACTGGCTTGTAGTGGGCTACTTTTTTAGCTGCTGCTCGTTGTAGGGAATCCCCAGTCTCGAAGCGGACGGTCACGTCGAGGATCTTCACCATCTCTTCTTTCTTCAGCACCAGGTCTGGAATCCGGAGGCCTATCCCAGGAGCTGTGACGCGCAGTTCTTTGGTCACTTCCCATCCCCACCGTTCTGCCTCGGTGGTCACCAGGTCACATATCTTGTTGTGGCGTTGTATCCTATTCCGCTTCACTGAGGCGCACTGACCCAAAATGTGCGAACATGTCTCTAGTCCCTCGTTGCATCTTCTACAGGTTGCGTCAACTCCCGATCGGCCTCTCGCACGAAACTCCTTGGTGGGGTATACCCCTGCTCTCAGTGCGAGTGCGACCAAGTAGTGTCTCTGACGGAAACTCACTTTTAGAGGATCCGCGATCCACGTGTTACTGATCGCATCGTTACGGAACAGTTCCGCTCCCACCCCTTGGACCCGCAGGGCCTCCCAAGCCAAACTTTCTGCATTCCTCCAGTCTGGGATGACTAGCTCTTTCCTTTCAGCTTCCGGGACGGTGCCCTCAGTGCCTAGTTTTGGCACCCCGTCTAGCCCTCCTCCTGCTGCCACCCACAGTCTCGCCCAGGCAGGCTTTCTTACTGCCTCAGTAGCCATATATCGCAACCACTCGTCCGGGGACGAACAGAGTCTCCAGGTGCGCCTGACCTGCGTTCTGGGAACAGTAACGGACAGCTTCAGGAGGCCCAGCCCGCCGTCTTTCGTACGTGAGTAGATGATGCCCCCGCCCGTGGAAGGGTCGAGGCGCAACCACCTTTTCACAGCCATCCGTACTCTCCCGTCAACCAGCTTCATCCTGGTCACCGATACCTTTCCCACGTCCATCCGGAAAGCCACTCTCGGGAGTAAGAATGAGTTGCATATCTTTACCTTCTGCGAGGGCTTCAGAGAGGCCCTCGAAATCTTCCGCAACCAATCGTCAACCTGTCCCGTCACATCCGGAGAGACTATCCCCCGCCACGGCTCTATATCGGCTCCCAGATATCGCACCGACTCACCTGGGCTGACCATGTGTATCTGCTGCCCACACAGCGTCCAGGCTACTCGGCTCCCATCTTCAGGGCCCATCCAGATACCGTGGCACTTACGGGGCTGGACCGCCAGTCCCGTCAGCTGGCAATAGTCCTCCAAGATCCCCAAATTCCTTCTCATTCCCTCCTCCGAGCAGCTCACCAAGACTAAGTCGTCGGCAAAGGCCAGCGTGGCGATTCGTCGGTCGCCCCAGTAGAAGTGGCTTCCATTGCGTTCGAGGCTATGGATTAGGGGATCCATAGCGAGATTGAAGAGCAGTGGGGACATCGGGTCGCCTTGCTTCACTCCAACCTTCATGAGAATGGGTTTGGTGTAGGCACCACCGCTGCCCACTCGTGTCGAGCATCCCTCATATGCTTGGTGAATCAGGTCAATTATTCGTTTATCCACTCCCCTTTGTCCCAATACACATAAGATGTGATCATGGGAGACAGAGTCGAAAGCCTTCGCAAAGTCAATGAACACGATCGCCAGCGGCCCGCCTGCCAATCTCGAGTGTCCCATGATCCCGTCAAGGATCATAAGGTTTTCTTGGCACCCACTCGCCTTGGCGACGAAACCACGCTGCCGGGGGCTAACTGGACAGGCTCGAGTCAGCCTCATCGTCATTATCCGCCCAAACAGCCTCAACACGGCTGACCCTATCGTCACAGGTCTCCAGCCTGCCACAGTACCCAGCTCTTTGGGGTCAGTTGATTTGGGTAGTAATCGTGTCTTGCACTCCTTAAAGACTCGGGGCACGACTCCTCGTACCATCCATGTCGTGAACATCCTTGCCAATTGTTTGCCTGTCGGGTCCCAGTCCATCATTGCTTGTCTTCCAATCCCATCTGGGCCCGGTGCCGAGTTCTTACTCATTCTGGTCCAATTGGACGTCACTTCGCGCGCGAGGATTGGGTGGTAGAATGGCTCATTGTCAGCGATAAATCCCGAGTGGAAGTCTCCTAGCCCGTGAAATGGTCTCCGTGTTTCCCATTTCTCACTGAACTTTTCATATACTAACGCTCGTGGCAAATTGCACCCTTGGGGCGTCAGGCCATCCAGGACCCGCCGTGCCAGCCCCTTTATCGCTACCGAGTAGCCACGTTGTTGGAGGTAGAATACCTCTCTCTTCTGGTTGAGACGCCTCTCCCAGCCTTTCATTTGTCGGCCCCCCACTCCAGGCCTCACTGACTCGGCTGGCCATACTACTTTGCCCCCAAGCGCTCTCATGACGTCCGAAGCCCAGGACTCAATCAACTCCGGTTTCAGTTTTGCTTCCCGTATCATGGCAGCAGTGGCACGGTGTTCCTCATCACCGGCCTCCAATATCGCCAGAACTCTATCTTCTACGAGCTCTGGCAGAGTTGATGGCGGAGACCATTTAGGGAGTAGCGCCCTGTCCGCCAGTGCCCTCCTTCTCGCCTCCGTCACACTGGGTGTCCTGTCACCACACAGGGACCTCCACTTCGTCCTCACTTGCTCTCTAGTCTTACCCGTATCCAACACCCGGGCGACTACCTTATATATCATCCGATTCCCTTCATGTTCCTTCATCAGTTCTTTCAGGCGCTCCACCTCCGCCACTTCCCAGAGCTTAGGAGCTGTCGGAACCTCTGACATCCGGCTCTTTCCCCTCTCGGACCCGAACCATTCACTTGTGTGTGCAAGTCGTTTATGCTGGGATACTCCGGCAGGTGTTTGAAAACATCGCCCACAGAGGTTACAAGCGATCCCTGGATCATCGCCCACCCCGCGCGTCCCTCCACATTTGGGGACATGGCACATGATGGAATGACTATTACCGTCCTGTCTTCCACATCTTCGGCACTCGTATCCAATCTTAACACCCGCGTGCCGGAACTCAAAGTGTTTCCCCAGTTTCCGAATGCCAATAATCACTGCATCACACATAGGACAGCTGGTGTCCAGCCGGGGTAGATGTACCATGATCTCTTCAGAGGAACCCGCTACTGTCTGGCTCGGGGCTGGCTGATCAGTTTCGGCCTCACTTTCAGTTTCCGTTCCCTCTCCTCCTCGAGTACTCCGTAGGGAATACTCGCCCTCTTGGCCTGTAGCCGTGACTACAGGCCGGTCGGGGACCCTGCGCAATGCCTCCAGTGGTTGGTCCCCTTGGCCCCTGGAGAGGTTGATT
>NW_026061423.1:415000-435000 GCF_024217435.2 Syngnathus scovelli | reverse complement strand
GGAAGAGCGAACTCGGCAACGGGGGGGTTGGCACGTCGGTTGGGCTAAGGCAGGCGGCTTAGGATAAACCGCGAGGGAACGGCGGGGTCCGGGGATGGGCGTCGTCGGCCCGGCGACTAGCGGTAACCCAGGCGGGAAGCTGCGCTCCGTCCGAGTCAGACTCGGTCGTCGCGGCCCGGCTGAGGCTCGCTCTTGTCGAGGGGCGCGGCGCTGCGCCGGCGACTTTGCCCGCGCGAGGCACGCTTTGCGATGGCCCGAGGCGGGAAGCTGCGCCCCGTCCGAGTCAGACTCGGTCGTTGCGGCCCGCCCGGTCACGCGATGCGGCCAGGATGCGGAGTTTTGCCGGCGCTGGGGGGATCCGGAAGGACGAAGGGGCGACGGTGGCGGTCACAGCTCGTCGCCTCCGTGACCCAGACGGGACTGTGCGCACCCCGAGTCAGACTCGGTTCGGCGCGGCCCGCTGCGGCCGGCTGGCGAGGTGAGATGTGGGCCATTGCCGCGCTCCCGACGAACCGTTCCGGGGGGCTGGTGACGTCGCGCGTTCGGCGCTGATGCTGCGACCGGGAGGGAAGCTGCGCCCCGTCCGAGTCAGACTCGGTCGTTGCGGCCCCCCCGAGCCCGCACGCCTCACGCGGAGGGGTCATACGCCCCGGCGGCCACGATAGACGCCTCCCGCTTCGCGGTGGTCGGGAAGGCGTGTGCGGATATGTGCGGAGGTTGGGACTCGGGCTTGGTCTTTGAGAAATCGGTTTCGCGGTCGACCGGCGCGGCCGGCGGACGCCCACGTGGCGTGCCGCAAGTCGGATCGCGCGCTCGGCCTCCGTGGATGGCCTCTGGGTGAGGTTGAGCCGGGGCGTCTCGGTTTCGCTGCCGTACGGTTCGCGCTAGGCCTGCGCGGGCGGCGCGGGGCGCGCGCTCGCGCGGCGGCCGTAGCGCTGGAGTGCGACCCGCAAGTGGGGAGGAACCGTCCACCCAACGCCGGCGGTAGCCGGGGCCGGTGGGGGCCCTACCAAGGCGGGTCATGGGCGCATGTCGGTCAGGTTATAAGAGTGTTTTTCGCTCCGGGCTAGAGCCGGGTGAGGTCGTCTCGAACCACGTGCCTGAAGGCCGCCTCGCGCCGGATTCGGCCCCGCTCATTCGTCGGAGTGACCGCCCGACGCGGGCATCGCTAGATTAGCCGTGGCCCCGATCCTTCCCCATCGACAGCCTTTCGCCCCCTGTGCTCCGGCCTGTTAATAGAGGCGGCCGGTACCCCTTCCTTGGATGAGAGAGAATCCTTAACGGACCATTCGCAGATTTTCGCCCGGCCTCTGTTTACCGAGGCGGCCGGTACCTCCGTCTGCCTTGGATGGACCGCATCCGCAGATTTTCGTCCGGCCTTAGCTTAAGGAGACGGCCGTTGCCTCCACACCTTGGAGATGATATTCGCTCCGGGCTAGAGCCGGGTGAGGTCGTCTCGAACCACGTGCCTGAAGGCCGCCTCGCGCCGGATTCGGCCCCGCTCATTCGTCGGAGTGACCGCCCGACGCGGGCATCGCTAGATTAGCCGTGGCCCCGATCCTTCCCCATCGACAGCCTTTCGCCCCCTTCGCTCCGGCCTCTGAGGCGGCCGGTACCCCTTTCTTGGATGAGACAGAACCCTTGACGGGCCGTTCGCAGATTTTTGCCCGGGCTTTGTTTACCGAGGCGGCCGGTACCTCCGTCTGCCTTGGATGGACCGCATCCGCAGATTTTCGTCCGGCCTTAGCTTAAGGAGACGGCCGTTGCCTCCGATCCTCCGGGCTAGAGCCGGGTGAGGTCGTCTCGAACCACGTGCCTGAAGGCCGCCTACGCCGGATTCGGCCCCGCTCATTCGTCGGAGTGACCGCCCGACGCGGGCATCGCTAGATTAGCCGTGGCCCCGATCCTTCCCCATCGACAGCCTTTCGCCCCCTTCGCTCCGGCCTGTTAGTAAGGCGGCCGGTACCCCTTTCTTGGATGAGACAGAATCCTTGACGGACCGTTCGCAGATTTTTGCCCGGGCTTTGTTTACCGAGGCGGCCGGTACCTCCGTCTGCCTTGGATGGACCGCATCCGCAGATTTTCGTCCGGCCTTAGCTTAAGGAGACGGCCGTTGCCTCCGATCCTCCGGGCTAGAGCCGGGTGAGGTCGTCTTGAACCACGTGCCTGAAGGCCGCCTACGCCGGATTCGGCCCCGCTCATTCGTCGGAGTGACCGCCCGACGCGGGCATCGCTAGATTAGCCGTGGCCCCGATCCTTCCCCATCGACAGCCTTTCGCCCCCTGTACTCCGGCCTGTTAGTAAGGCGGCCGGTACCCCCTTTCTTGGATGAGCCAGAATCCTTGACGGACCGTTCGCAGATTTTTGCCCGGGCTTTGTTTACCGAGGCGGCCGGTACCTCCGTCTGCCTTGGATGGACCGCATCCGCATATTTTCGTCCGGCCTTAGCTTAAGGAGACGGCCGTTGCCTCCGATCCTCCGGGCTAGAGCCGGGTGAGGTCGTCTCGAACCACGTGCCTGAAGGCCGCCTACGCCGGATTCGGCCCCGCTCATTCGTCGGAGTGACCGCCCGACGCGGGCATCGCTAGATTAGCCGTGGCCCCGATCCTTCCCCATCGACAGCCTTTCGCCCCCTTCGCTCCGGCCTCTGAGGCGGCCGGTACCCCTTTCTTGGATGAGACAGAACCCTTGACGGGCCGTTCGCAGATTTTTGCCCGGCCTGTGTTTAAGGAGGCGGCCGGTACCTCCCTCCTTGGATGACCAACAACCCTTGACGGGCCATTCGCAGATTTTTGCCCGGCCTGTGTTTAAGGAGGCGGCCGGTACCTCCCTCCTTGGATGACCTTCTACCCTTGACGGGCCATTCGCAGATTTTTGCCCGGCCTGTGTTTAAGGAGGCGGCCGGTACCTCCCTCCTTGGATGACCTTCTACCCTTGACGGGCCATTCGCAGATTTTTGCCCGGCCTGTGTTTAAGGAGGCGGCCGGTACCTCCCTCCTTGGATGACCCACTACCCTTGACGGGCCCATTCGCAGATTTTTGCCCGGCCTGTGTTTAGGGAGGCGACCGGTCCTCCGTAGCTTGATCGGATTTCCCTTCCGGCCTGTGTTTAAGGAGGCGGCCGGTCCTCCGTAGCTTGATCGGATTTCCCTTCCAGCCTGTGTTTAAGGAGGCGGCTGGTCCTCCCCGGTCGGTTGCCAAGCGACCGGGACCCGCAAGTGGGCAGGAACCGTCCACCCAACGCCGGCGAGCCGGGGCCGGTGGGGGCCCTACCAAGGCGGGTCTAACTTCAGGCGGTGCAAACGGGGGAGGGGGGTAAGGACGGCTGCCGGGAGCAGACAGCCGTCCCCGGGAGGGGGTAGTAGCTTCGCGGCGGCCGCCGGGAGCAGACGGCCGTCCGCGCATTCTGCCAATGCCTGTAGGACTTTGAATATTTCACAGCCGTGCTGTGGCACTTAGAAAGTTTTTCAGAGACGTGGCACTTAGAAAGTTTTTCAGAGATGTGGCACTTAGAAAGTTTTTGAGAGATGTGGCACTTAGAAATTTTTTGAGAGATGTGGCACTTTGAAAATTATTGAGAAATGTGGCACTTTGAAAATTTTTGAGAAATGTGGCACTTAGAAAATTTTCTCTCTCTCTCTGGAAGTGCCGTGCCTTCTTCAGTTCTGCTATCCGAGCAGGGGACGCTTGCTGGCGGCCGTTACCAGCGCTCGGACCAGGCCCAATTGATTTGCATGGAAAACAATTGCGTCCCCCATGCTCGTTCTGACTATATTTTGCGAAAGGGGGGTAAAGTGATGAGTACACTAAGTGGGGGGACCAACCCATGTACTCTAGAAAAAGTACATGGGTTGACAAAAGACCAGTTCGTACTGCACCCCTGGTACCTTTAGGCACTTAGAAAAATTTCGCCCAAATTTGGAGGTCGCTCCAGGGGAAGAGGCCGAATTTTCGCCTATTACGGCCGACCGCGGGAACCAGCCGAGGCGGACGCTTTTCGGCGCAAGAGCCGTTGGCACTTAGAAAATATTCGCTAAACTTCAAAGGACCTCCAGGGGAAGAGGCCGAATTGTCACTTTTTCTGGCCGACATCGGGAACCAGCCGAGTCGGACTCTTTACGGCGGAGCAGCCGTTGGCACTTAGAAAATATTCGCCAAACTCGGCCGGACTTCCAGGGGAAGAGGCCGAATTGTCACTTGTTCTGCCCGACATCGGGAACCAGCCGAGTCGGACACTTTAAGGCGGAGCGGCCGTTGGCACTTAGAAAATATTCGCCAAACTTGAACGGACCTCCAGGGGAAGAGGCCGAATTTTCACCTGTTCTGGCCGACATCGGGAACCAGCCGAGTCGGACGCTTTAAGGCGGAGCAGCCGTTGGCACTTAGAAAATATTCGTTAAACTTGAAAGGACCTCCAGGGGAAGAGGCCGAATTGTCACTTGTTCTGGCCGACATCGGGAACCAGCCGAGTCGGACGCTTTAAGGCTGAGCAGCCGTTGGCACTTAGAAAATATTCGTTAAACTTGAAAAGACCTCCAGGGGAAGAGGCCGAATTGTCACTTGTTCTGGCCGACATCGGGAACCAGCCGAGTCGGGCCCTTTAAGGCTGAGCAGCCGTTGGCACTTAGGAAATATTTGCCTTAACTCGGCCGGACTTCCAGGGGAAGAGGCCGGATTTTCACTTGTTCTGGCCGACATCGGGAACCAGCCGAGTCGGACGCTTTAAGGCGGAGCAGCCGTTGGCACTTAGAAAATATTCCCCAAACTTGAACGGACCTCCAGGGGAAGAGGCCGAATTTTCACTTGTTCTGGCCGACATCGGGAACCAGCCGAGTCGGACTCTTTACGGCGGAACAGCCGTTGGCACTTAGAAAATATTCGTTAAACTTCAACTGACCTCCAGGGGAAGAGGCCGAATTTCCACTTGTTCTGGCCGACATCGGGAACCAGCCGAGTCGGACGCTTTACGGCGGAGCAGCCGTTGGCACTTAGAAAATATTCGTTAAACTTCAACTGACCTCCAGGGGAAGAGGCCGAATTTTCACTTATTCTGGCCGACATCGGGAACCAGCCGAGTCGGACGCTTTACGGCGGAGCAGCCGTTGGCACTTAGAAAATATTCGTTAATCTTGAACGGACCTCCAGGGGAAGAGGCCGAATTTTCACTTGTTCTGGCCGACATCGGGAACCAGCCGAGTCGGACTCTTTACGGCGGAACAGCCGTTGGCACTTAGGAAATATTCGCCAAACTTGGCCGCACTTCCAGGGGAAGAGGCCGAATTTTCACTTGTTCTGGCCGACATCGGGAACCAGCCGAGTCGGACGCTTTACGGCGGAGCAGCCGTTGGCACTTAGGAAATATTCGCCAAACTTGGCCGCACTTCCAGGGGAAGAGGCCGAATTTTCACTTGTTCTGGCCGACATCGGGAACCAGCCGAGTCGGACGCTTTACGGCGGAGCAGCCGTTGGCACTTAGAAAATATTCGTTAAACTTCAACTGACCTCCAGGGGAAGAGGCCGAATTTCCACTTGTTCTGGCCGACATCGGGAACCAGCCGAGTCGGACGCTTTACGGCGGAGCAGCCGTTGGCACTTAGAAAATATTCGTTAATCTTGAACGGACCTCCAGGGGAAGAGGCCGGATTTTCACTTGTTCTGGCCGACATCGGGAACCAGCCGAGTCGGACTCTTTACGGCGGAACAGCCGTTGGCACTTAGGAAATATTCGGCGAACTCGGCCGGACTTCCAGGGGAAGAGGCCGAATTTTCACTTGTTCTGGCCGACATCGGGAACCAGCCGAGTCGGACTCTTTACGGCGGAGCAGCCGTTGGCACTTAGGAAATATTTGCCAAAATGTTCCGGACCTCCAGGGGAAGAGGCCGAATATTCACTTGTTCTGGCCGACATCGGGAACCAGCCGAGTCGGACACTTTACGGCGGAGCAGCCGTTGGCACTTAGGAAATATTCGCCAAACTTGGCCGGACTTCCAGGGGAAGAGGCCGAATGTCCACTTGTTCTGGCCGACATCGGGAACCAGCCGAGTCGGACGCTTTACGGCGGAGCAGCCGTTGGCACTTAGAAAATATTCGTTAATCTTGAACGGACCTCCAGGGGAAGAGGCCGAATTTTCACTTGTTCTGGCCGACATCGGGAACCAGCCGAGTCGGACACTTTAAGGCTGAGCAGCCGTTGGCACTTAGTAAATATTTGCCTTAACTCGGCCGGACTTCCAGGGGAAGAGGCCGATTTTTCACTTGTTCTGGCCGACATCGGGAACCAGCCGAGTCGGACACTTTACGGCGGAGCAGCCGTTGGCACTTAGGAAATATTTGCCTTAACTCGGCCGGACTTCCAGGGGAAGAGGCCGAATTTTCACTTGTTCTGGCCGATATCGGGAACCAGCCGAGTCGGACTCTTTACGGCGGAACAGCCGTTGGCACTTAGGAAATATTCGCCTTAAATCGGCCGGACTTCCAGGGGAAGAGGCCGATTTTTCACTTGTTCTGGCCGACCGGGGGAACCAGCCGAGTCGGACACTTTACGGCGGAGCAGCCGTTGGCACTTAGGAAATATTCGCCAAAATGTTCCGGACCTCCAGGGGAAGAGGCCAAATTTCCACTTGTTCTGGCCGACCGGGTGAACCGGCCGAGGCGGACACTTTACGGCGGAGCAGCCGTTGGCACTTAGGAAATATTCGCCAAAATGTTCCGGACCTCCAGGGGAAGAGGCCGAATTTTCACTTGTTCTGGCCGACCGGGGGAACCAGCCGAGGCGGACACTTTACGGCGGAGCAGCCGTTGGCACTTAGGAAATATTCGCCAAAATGTTCCGGACCTCCAGGGAAAGAGGCCGAATTTTCACTCGTTCTGGCCGACCGGGGGAACCGGCCGAGGCGGACACTTTACGGCGGTTGAGCCGTTGGCACTTAGAAATTATTCAGACTTCCATCAAACACACATCGGCCTTTTGCCGTCACTGCCCGGGATGGGCACCGTGGTAGCTCGGACAGTTCGTGTGACAGCTTCCGCTGGCACTTAGACAATTTTTAAAATGAAAATAAACAGTTCTGCACATACGTGCCGACTATATTTTGCGAAAGGGGGGTAAAGTGATGAGTACACTAAGTAGGGGGACCAAGTACATAAAGCCTACCCCTGGTACCTCAGAGAGGCCGAATTGACACATTTTGTGTCCGACCGCGGGAACCAGCCGAGGCGGACACTTTTCGGTTCAAGAGCCGTTGGCACTTAGAAAATATTCGTTAATCTTGAACGGACCTCCAGGGGAAGAGGCCGAATTTTCACTTGTTCTGGCCGACATCGGGAACCAGCCGAGTCGGACGCTTTACGGCGGAGCAGCCGTTGGCACTTTGAAAATATTCGTTAAACTTCAACTGACCTCCAGGGGAAGAGGCCGAGTTTCCACTTGTTCTGGCCGACATCGGGAACCAGCCGAGTCGGACGCTTTACGGCGGAAGAGCCGATGGCACTTAGAAAATATTCGTTAAACTTGACAGGACCTCCAGGGGAAGAGGCCGAATTTTCGCTCGTTCAGGCCGACCGGAGGAACCGGCCGAGTCGGACACCTTACGGCGGAAGAGCCGATGGCACTTAGAAAATAATCGTTAAACTTGACAGGACCTCCAGGGGAAGAGGCCGAATTTTCGCTCGTTCAGGCCGACCGGAGGAACCGGCCGAGTCGGACACCTTACGGCGGAAGAGCCGATGGCACTTAGAAAATATTCGCCAAAATGTTCCGGACCTCCAGGGGAAGAGGCCGAATTTTCACTTGTTCAGGCCGACCGGAGGAACCGGCCGAGTCGGACACCTTACGGCGGAAGAGCCGATGGCACTTAGAAAATAATCGTTAAACTTGACAGGACCTCCAGGGGAAGAGGCCGAATTTTCGCTCGTTCAGGCCGACCGGAGGAACCGGCCGAGTCGGACACCTTACGGCGGAAGAGCCGATGGCACTTAGAAAATATTCGTTAAACTTGAACGGACCTCCAGGGGAAGAGGCCGAATTTTCGCTCGTTAAGGCCGACCGGAGGAACCGGCCGAGTCGGACACCTTACGGCGGAAGAGCCGATGGCACTTAGAAAATATTCGTTAAACTTGACAGGACCTCCAGGGGAAGAGGCCGAATTTTCGCTCGTTAAGGCCGACCGGAGGAACCGGCCGAGTCGGACACCTTACGGCGGAAGAGCCGATGGCACTTAGAAAATATTCGTTAAACTTGACAGGACCTCCAGGGGAAGAGGCCGAATTTTCGCTCGTTCAGGCCGACCGGAGGAACCAGCCGGGTCGGACACGTTACGGCGGAAGAGCCGTTGGCACTTAGAAAATATTCGTTAAACTTGACAGGACCTCCAGGGGAAGAGGCCGAATTTTCGCTCGTTCGGGCCGACCGGAGGAACCGGCCGGGTCGGACACCTTACGGCGGAAGAGCCGTTCGCACTTAGAAAATATTCGTTAAACTTCACAGGACCTCCAGGGGAAGAGGCCGAATTTTCGCTCGTTCGGGCCGACCGGAGGAACCGGCCGGGTCGGACACTTTACGGCGCAACAGCCGTTGGCACTTAGAAAATATTCGCCAAAATGTTCCGGACCTCCAGGGGAAGAGGCCGAATTTTCGCTCGTTCGGGCCGACCGGAGGAACCGGCCGAGTCGGACACCTTACGGCGGAAGAGCCGATGGCACTTAGAAAATATTCGTTAAACTTGAACGGACCTCCAGGGGAAGAGGCCGAATTTTCGCTCGTTAAGGCCGACCGGAGGAACCGGCCGAGTCGGACACCTTACGGCGGAAGAGCCGATGGCACTTAGAAAATATTCGTTAAACTTGACAGGACCTCCAGGGGAAGAGGCCGAATTTTCGCTCGTTCAGGCCGACCGGAGGAACCAGCCGGGTCGGACACGTTACGGCGGAAGAGCCGTTGGCACTTAGAAAATATTCGTTAAACTTGACAGGACCTCCAGGGGAAGAGGCCGAATTTTCGCTCGTTCGGGCCGACCGGAGGAACCGGCCGGGTCGGACACCTTACGGCGGAAGAGCCGTTCGCACTTAGAAAATATTCGTTAAACTTCACAGGACCTCCAGGGGAAGAGGCCGAATTTTCGCTCGTTCGGGCCGACCGGAGGAACCGGCCGGGTCGGACACTTTACGGCGCAACAGCCGTTGGCACTTAGAAAATATTCGCCAAAATGTTCCGGACCTCCAGGGGAAGAGGCCGAATTTTCGCTCGTTCGGGCCGACCGGAGGAACCGGCCGGGTCGGACACGTTACGGCGCAACAGCCGTTGGCACTTTGAAAATATTCGCCAAAATGTTCCGGACCTCCAGGGGAAGAGGCCGAATTTTCGCTCGTTCGGGCCGACCGGAGGAACCAGCCGGGTCGGACACGTTACGGCGCAAATGCCGTTGGCACTTAGAAAATATTCGCCAAAATGTTCCGGACCTCCAGGGGAAGAGGCCGAATTTTCGCTCGTTCGGGCCGACCGGAGGAACCAGCCGGGTCGGACACGTTACGGCGGAACAGCCGTTGGCACTTAGAAAATATTCGCCAAAGTCGTCTGGACCTCCAGGGGAAGAGGCCGAATTTTCGCTCGTTCGGGCCGACCGGAGGAACCAGCCGGGTCGGACACGTTACGGCGCAACAGCCGTTAGCACTTAGAAAATATTTGTTAAACTTGAACGGACCTCCAGGGGAAGAGGCCGAATTTTCGCTCGTTCGGGCCGACCGGAGGAACCAGCCGGGTCGGACACTTTACGGCGGAACGGCCGTTGGCACTTAGAAAATATTCGCCAAAATGTTCCGGACCTCCGGGGGAAGAGGCCGAATTTTCGCTTGTTCAGGCCGACCGGAGGAACCAGCCGGGTCGGACACGTTACGGCGCAACAGCCGTTGGCACTTAGAAAATATTCGCCAAAATGTTCCGGACCTCCAGGAGAAGAGGCCGAATTTTCGCTCGTTCGGGCCGACCGGAGGAACCAGCCGGGTCGGACACTTTACGGCGGAACAGCCGTTGGCACTTTGAAAATATTCGCCAAAATGTTCCGGACCTCCAGGGGAAGAGGCCGAATTTTCGCTCGTTCGGGCCGACCGGAGGAACCAGCCGAGGCGGACACTTTACGGCGGTTGAGCCGTTGGCACTTTAAAATGAAAATAAACAGTTCTGCACATACGTGCCGACTATATTTTGCGAAAGGGGGGTAAAGTGATGAGTACACTAACTGGGGGGACCAAGTACATAAAGCCTACCCCTGGTACCTCAGAGAGGCCGAATTTTCGAATTCTGAGGCCGAGCTGGGGAACCAGACGAGGCGGACACTTTTCCGAGCGAGAGCCGATGGCACTTAGAAAATTTTCGTCTAAGTCGGCAGGACTTCCAGAGCGAGAGGCCGAATATTCGTCATCTGTGGCCGACCGGGGAACCAGCAGAGGCGGATAGGCGGTCACGGAGGTCCCGCCGGCTGGTCCGCGGGCCAATTTGGGTCCCGTAATTTAGCGGTCGCGGTCCGGAATCCACGCCGACCGGGGAACCAGCGGAGGCGGATAGGCGGTCACGGAGGTCCCGCCGGCTGGTCCGCGGGCCAATCGGGGTCCCGTAAGTTAGCGGTCGCGGCCCGGAATTCGCGCCGGCCGGGGAACCAGCGCAGGCGGATAGGCGGTCACGGAGGTCCCGCCGGCTGGTCCGCGGGCCAATCGGGGTCCCGTAAGTTAGCGGTCGCGGCCCGGAATTCGCGCCGGCCGGGGAACCAGCGCAGGCGGATAGGCGGTCACGGAGGTCCCGCCGGCTGGTCCGCGGGCCAATCGGGGTCCCGTAAGTTAGCGGTCGCGGCCCGGAATTCGCGCCGGCCGGGGAACCAGCGCAGGCGGATAGGCGGTCACGGAGGTCCCGCCGGCTGGTCCGCGGGCCAATCGGGGTCCCGTAAGTTAGCGGTCGCGGCCCGGAATACGCGCCGGCCAGCAGCCACCGCCAGGCGGGTAGGCTGTCACGGAGGTCCCGCCGGCCGGTCCGCGGGGGGAACTGCGCCCTCTGGCGGACACGCCATTGTAAATGAATGGGGTTTGGCACTTAGTGCATTTTTCGCCGAAGCCGACGAGCGCTCCGGGCGAGGAGGCCGGATTCTCGCCATCCGTGGCCGGCCGGGGAACCGGCCAAGGCGGATAGGCGGTCACGGGGGTCCCGCCGGCTGGTCCGCGGGCCAATTGGGGTCCCGTAAGTTAGCGGTCGCGGCCCGGAATCCGCGCCGGCCAGCAGCCACCGGGAGGCGGGTAGGCTGTCACGGAGCTCCCGCCGGCTGGTCCGCGGGCCATTTAGGGTCCCGTAGGTGAGCGGTCGCGGCCCGGAATCCAGGCCGGCCAGGAGGCACCGCCAGGCGGATAGGCGGTCACGGAGGTCCCGCCAGCTGGTCCGCGGGCCATTTATGGTCCCGTAAGTTAGCGGTCGCGGCCCGGAATCCACGCCGGCCAGGAGGCACCGGCAGGCGGATGGGCTTTCACGGAGGTCCCGCCAGCTGGTCCGCGGGCCAATTAGGGTCCCGCAAGTTAGCGGTCGCGGCCCGGAATCCGCGCCGGCCAGCAGCCACCGCCAGGCGGGTAGGCTGTCACGGAGGTCCCGCCGGCCGGTCCGCGGGCCAATCAGGGTCCCGTAAGTGAGCGGTCGCGGCCCGGAATGCACGCCGGCCAGGAGGCACCGGCAGGCGGATAGGCTGTCACGGAGGTCCCGCCAGCTGGTCCGCGGGCCATTTAGGGTCCCGTAAGTTAGCGGTCGCGGCCCGGAATCCACGCCGGCCAGGAGGCACCGGCAGGCGGATAGGCTGTCACGGAGGTCCCGCCAGCTGGTCCGCGGGCCATTTAGGGTCCCGTAAGTTAGCGGTCGCGGCCCGGAATCCACGCCGGCCAGGAGGCACCGGCAGGCGGATAGGCTGTCACGGAGGTCCCGCCAGCTGGTCCGCGGGCCATTTAGGGTCCCGTAAGTTAGCGGTCGCGGCCCGGAATGCACGCCGGCCAGCAGCCACCGGCAGGCAGATAGGCGGTCACGGAGGTCCCGCCAGCTGGTCCGCGGGCCGTTTAGGGTCCCGTAAGTTAGCGGTCGCGGCCCGGAATCCACGCCGGCCAGGAGGCACCGCCAGGCGGGTAGGCTGTCACGGAGGTCCCGCCAGCTGGTCCGCGGGCCAATTAGGGTCCCGTAAGTTAGCGGTCGCGGCCCGGAATCCACGCCGGCCAGCAGCCACCGCCAGGCGGGTAGGCTGTCACGGAGGTCCCGCCGGCCGGTCCGCGGGCCAATCAGGGTCCCGTAAGTGAGCGGTCGCGGCCCGGAATGCACGCCGGCCAGCAGCCACCGGGAGGCGGATAGGCGGTCACGGAGGTCCCGCCGGCTGGTCGGCTGGCCAATTACCTCCAGCCGAGCGGATATGAACTTTATAAGCACCTTGGACGAAGCCTTATTCGACTTCCAGCACCTCGGCTTAGCATTTTCCACGGCCCGCTGATCTTCCAGAAGACGTCCAGCCGGATCTCCGGGTGCTTTCCTCATCACGTTTTAAGCCGGCCGAGGCTTCCAGCACCTCGGCTGGGCCTTTCCCACGGCCCGCTGAGCTTCCAGGGGACCTCCAGCCGGTTCTCCCGGTGCCTCGCGCCTCGCTTTGCGAGCCGGCCGAGGCTTCCAGCACCTCGGCTGAGCGTTTTCGGCGGCCCGTTGCTCTCCCGGAGGTCGCAACGGGGAGTTACCTCCCTCTCGCGGACACGGCGAGTAAATACACCGCCTCTCGCACTTGCCGCACACTCACTCGCATTGCTACGCCTCCCGTGGCACTTTAAGCGGCCGAACGGCGGGAGTAACTACGACTCTCTTAAGGTAGGCTCACTTGACTATTTATTCATGTATTTATTTATTTTTGACGGTTCGCGGAGGCGATGACGCTCCGCGCGGGTAAACGGCGGGAGTAACTGTGACTCTCTTAAGGTAGGCTCACTTGACATCTATTTATTTATGTATTTATTTATTTTTGACGGTTCGCGGAGGCGATGACGCTCCGCGCGGGTAAACGGCGGGAGTAACTGTGACTCTCTTAAGGTAGGCTCACTTGACATTTATTTATTTATGAATTTATTTATTTTTGACGGTTCGCGGAGGCGATGACGCTCCGCGCGGGTAAACGGCGGGAGTAACTGTGACTCTCTTAAGGTAGGCTCACTTGACATTTATTTTGGCGGTTCGCGGAGGCGCCGGGAGGCCGTGCGCGCGCGCGCAGAGCGGCCGAATAACGCTCCGCCGGCCCCGGGTGATTACTGAGAGGCTCCCCGGCCTCGCGGAGCTCCGACGCTCCTCCGCGGGACCTCCGGCGGCCGGCGCGCTCACGCACCACCCCCCGGCACCGCCGGGAGGCCGTGCGCGCGCGCGCAGAGCGGCCGAATAACGCTCCGCCGGCCCCGGGTGATTACTGAGAGGCTCCCCGGCCTCGCGGAGCTCCGACGCTCCTCCGCGGGACCTCCGGCGGCCGGCGCGCTCACGCACCACCCCCCCGGTGCTCCGGCGGCCCCGGGTGACGACTAAGAGGCTCCCCGGCCGGCCTCGCGGAGCTCCGGCGCTCCTCCGCGGGACTTCCAGCGGCCGGCGCGCTCACGCACCACCCCCCGGCACCACCCGGGAGGCCGTGCTCACGCGCCAAGTGGCCGAAAATAGCTCCAAGCCCAGCGGATCGGCTGCTTGGAAGCACCGCGCCGTCCGGCTGCACCTGGTACCTCGCACGGCTCTCATCTCCCCCCCGAACGGACTTCCGAGCGCTCGGGGAGACGCTCGGAAGCTGCCGGTGCCGTCGCGGCGGGGAATTGCCTCCCTCTGGCGGACGCGGCGAGTAAAAACACCACCTCTCGCACTTTGCGCACACTTACTTGCGTGGGTCCGCTTCCGATGACACTTTGAGCGGCCAAACGGCGGGAGTAACTACGACTCTCTTAAGGTAGGCTCACTTGACATTTATTCATGTATTTATTTATTTTTGACGGTTCGCGGAGGCGATGACGCTCCGCGCGGGTAAACGGCGGGAGTAACTGTGACTCTCTTAAGGTAGCCTGACTCGACGTCTTTTTCAACGGTGGCTGGAGGACCCAGGCGGTTCTCGGGGGTGCGTCGCTCCTCACTTTTGACGCCCGAGGAGGCTCCCGGCACCTCGGCTACGCGTTTTCGGCGGCCCGCTGAGCTTCCAGAAGACCTCCAGCCGGTTCTCCCGGTGCTTTCCTCCTCACGTTTTAAGCCGGCCGAGGCACCCGGCACCCCGGCCAAGCGTTTCCCACGGCCCGCTGAGCTTCCAGGGGACCTCCGGCCGGTTCTCCGCGCGCTTTCCTCCTCACTTTTAAGCCGGCCGAGGCTTCCGGCACCCCGGCCAAGCGTTTCCCACGTCCCGCTGAGCTTCCAGGGGACCTCCGGCCGGTTCTCCGCGCGCTTTCCTCCTCACTTGTAAGCCGGCCGAGGCTCCAGGCACCTCGGCTAAGCGTTTTGAACGGCCCGCTGAGCTTCCAGGGGACCTCCGGCCGGTTCTCCGCGCGCTTTCCTCCTCACTTGTAAGCCGGCCGAGGCTCCAGGCACCTCGGCTAAGCGTTTTGAACGGCCCGCTGAGCTTCCAGGGGACCTCCGGCCGGTTCTCCGCGCGCTTTCCTCCTCACTTGTAAGCCGGCCGAGGCTCCAGGCACCTCGGCTAAGCGTTTTGAACGGCCCGCTGAGCTTCCAGGGGACCTCCGGCCGGTTCTCCGCGCGCCCCCCTCCTAACTCGACGCCCGAGGAGGCTCCCGGCACCCCGGCTAAGCGTTTTGAACGGCCCGCTGATCTCCCGGAGGTCGCAACGGGGAATTGCCTCCCTCTCGCGGACACGGCGCGTAAATGCACCGCCTCTCGCACTTTGCGCACACTCACTCGCATCGCTACGCCTCCCGTGGCACTTTAAGCGACCGGGACCACCGCGAGCGCGGGCGATGACTAAGAGGCTCCCCGGCCGGCCTCGCGGAGCTCCGACGCTCCCCCGCGGGACTTCCGGCGGCCGGCCGGAGCCTCGGCACGGCTGCCGCACTCCCTAATAACACCCCGCGGACCCCCGCGAGCCGAACGCTCGCTGCCGCGGGCGACCCGTGCCAAGGCGGACGCGTGACGGCGCGGGAGCCCTCGGCACTATATCACGGTCACGTATGTAGTCAAATCGTGTAAAATCACCGTTAGTTTATTCATAATATAGGTAATAATTAAATAAATATTAACATCGCGTATATTATTAATAAACACATGTATGTATTTATTTAATAATTAAATAAATATTAACATCGCGTATAATCATGCGCAATACTTCGTGGCCGACCGGGGAACCGGCGAAGGCGGACGCATCGCGGCGCGAGAGCCGTTGGCACTTTGGAAAAATAAATAAATAAATAAATAATAATTCGCCGACCGGGCTCCGGGGCAAGAGGCCGAATTTTCGCTCGTTCGGGCCGACCGGGGAACCGGCGAAGGCGGACGCATCGCGGATCGAGAGCCGTTGGCACTTTGAGAAAAAAAAAAAAAAAAAAAAAAAAAAAAAATTCGCCGACCGGGCTCCGGGGGGAGAGGCCGATTTTTCGCCGTTCGTGGCCGACCGGGGAACCGGCGAAGGCGGACGCATCGCGGCGCGAGAGCCGTTGGCACTTTGAAAAAGAAAAAAAAAAAAAAAATTCGCCCACCGGGCTCCGGGGGAAGAGGCCGGCTTTTCGCCGTTCGCGGCCGACCGGGGAACCGGCGAAGGCGGACGCGCTCTCTAACGAGCCCCGCCGGCCGGAGGAAGTGCGCCCTCTGGCGGACACGCCGTTGTAAATGAATGGGGTTTGGCACTTAGTGCATTTTTCGCCCAAGTCGAAGCGCGCTCCGGGCGAGGAGCCCGGATTCTCGCCACCCGTGGCCGGCCGGGGAACCGGCCAAGGCGGATAGGCTTTCACGGAGGATCCGCCGGCTGGTCCGCGGGCCGATTAGGGTCCCGCGAGTGAGCGGTGGCGGTCCGGAATCCAGGCCGGCCAGGAGGCACTGCCAGGCGGATAGGCTTTCACGGAGGTCCCGCCGGCTGGTCCGCGGGCCGATTGGGGTCCCGCGAGTGAGCGGTGGCGGTCCGGAATCCAGGACGGCCAGGAGGCACTGCCAGGCGGATAGGCTTTCACGGAGGTCCCGCCGGCTGGTCCGCGGGCCGTTTAGGGTCCCGCGAGTGAGCGGTGGCGGTCCGGAATCCAGGCCGGCCCGGAGCCACCGCCAGGCGGATAGGCTTTCACGGAGGACCCGCCGGCTGGTCCGCGGGCCGTTTAGGGTCCCGCGAGTGAGCGGTGGCGGTCCGGAATCCAGGCCGGCCCGGAGCCACCGCCAGGCGGATAGGCTTTCACGGAGGACCCGCCGGCTGGTCCGCGGGCCGTTTAGGGTCCCGCGAGTGAGCGGTGGCGGTCCGGAATCCAGGCCGGCCCGGAGCCACCGCCAGGCGGATAGGCTTTCACGGAGGACCCGCCGGCTGGTTCGCGGGCCGTTTAGGGTCCCGCGAGTGAGCGGTGGCGGTCCGGAATCCAGGCCGGCCCGGAGCCACCGCCAGGCGGATAGGCTTTCACGGAGGACCCGCCGGCTGGTCCGCGGGCCGTTTAGGGTCCCGCGAGTGAGCGGTGGCGGTCCGGAATCCAGGCCGGCCAGGAGGCACCGCCAGGCGGATAGGCTTTCACGGATGACCCGCCGGCTGGTCCGCGGGCCGTTTAGGGTCCCGCGAGTGAGCGGTGGCGGTCCGGAATCCAGGCCGGCCCAGAGCCACCGCCAGGCGGATAGGCTTTCACGGAGGACCCGCCGGCTGGTCCGCGGGCCGTTTAGGGTCCCGCGAGTGAGCGGTGGCGGTCCGGAATCCAGGCCGGCCAGGAGGCACCGCCAGGCGGATAGGCTTTCACGGAGGACCCGCCGGCTGGTCCGCGGGCCGTTTAGGGTCCCGCGAGTGAGCGGTGGCGGTCCGGAATCCAGGCCGGCCAGGAGGCACCGCCAGGCGGATAGGCTTTCACGGAGGACCCGCCGGCTGGTCCGCGGGCCGTTTAGGGTCCCGCGAGTGAGCGGTGGCGGTCCGGAATCCAGGCCGGCCAGGAGGCACCGCCAGGCGGATAGGCTTTCACGGAGGACCCGCCGGCTGGTCCGCGGGCCGTTTAGGGTCCCGCGAGTGAGCGGTGGCGGTCCGGAATCCAGGCCGGCCAGGAGGCACCGCCAGGCGGATAGGCTTTCACGGAGGACCCGCCGGCTGGTCCGCGGGCCGATTAGGGTCCCGCGAGTGAGCGGTGGCGGTCCGGAATCCAGGCCGGCCAGGAGGCACTGCCAGGCGGATAGGCTTTCACGGAGGACCCGCCGGCTGGTCCGCGGGCCGATTAGGGTCCCGCGAGTGAGCGGTCGCGGTCCGGAATCCAGGCCGACCGGGGAACCAGCGGAGGCGGATACACTCTATAACGAGCCCCGCCGGCTGGTCCGCCGGGGGAAGTGCGCCCTCTGGCGGACACGCCGTTGTAAATGAATGGGGTTTGGCACTTAGTGCATTTTTCGACCAGCGGCAACGCAGGCTGACGGGCGGCCGCTTCCGCGGGCCGGTACTACTCTACGGAGGCGCTAGCCGCCTCCGGTGGGGTCCGTGTGATCTCGCTGGATGCCCGAGGACCTTCCGCCAGGCCCGGCCGCAGCTTTTGCGCGCGCCCGGTCCTATTACCTGGTGGAAGCTGGAGGCCGGGGCTCCGCAGCTCGCTGCCCGGGGACCTTCCGCGAGGCCCGGCCGCAGCTTTTACGCACCGCCGCTGCTATTCTCTGGCTCCGGCTTCGTCCCGGAGGGTGCTTGGGGAACGGCGGCGCACACCGCGAACGGCCGGTGGCGGTCGGCTGGTGGCGGTCGGCTGGTGGCGGTCGGGGGTGGCGCTTGGGGATGGCGCTTGGGGATGGCGCTTGGGGATGGTGGCGGTCGGCTGGTGGCGGTCGCCTTGTGGCGGTCGGGGATGGCGCTTGGGGATGGTGGCTGTCGCCTTGTGGCGGTCGGCTGGTGGCGGTCGGCCTGTGGCGGTCGGGGGTGGCGCTTGGGGATGGTGGCTGTCGGCTGGTGGCGGTCGGCTGGTGGCGGTCGCCTTGTGGCGGTCGGGGGGTGGCGGTCGGGGATGGCGCTTGGGGATGGTGGCTGTCGCCTTGTGGCGGTCGGCTGGTGGCGGTCGGGGGTGGCGCTTGGGGATGGTGGCTGTCGCCTTGTGGCGGTCGGCTGGTGGCGGTCGGCTTGTGGCGGTCGGGGGGTGGCGGTCGGGGATGGCGCTTGGGGATGGTGGCTGTCGCCTTGTGGCGGTCGGCTGGTGGCGGTCGGCTGGTGGCGGTCGGGGGTGGCGCTTGGGGATGGTGGCTGTCGCCTTGTGGCGGTCGGCTGGTGGCGGTCGGCTGGTGGCGGTCGGCTGGTGGCGGTCGGCTGGTGGCGGTCGGGGGTGGCGCTTGGGGATGGTGGCTGTCGCCTTGTGGCGGTCGGCTGGTGGCGGTCGGCCTGTGGCGGTCGGGGGTGGCGCTTGGGGATGGTGGCTGTCGGCTGGTGGCGGTCGGCTGGTGGCGGTCGCCTTGTGGCGGTCGGGGGGTGGCGGTCGGGGATGGCGCTTGGGGATGGTGGCTGTCGCCTTGTGGCGGTCGGCTGGTGGCGGTCGGGGGTGGCGCTTGGGGATGGTGGCTGTCGCCTTGTGGCGGTCGGCTGGTGGCGGTCGGCCTGTGGCGGTCGGGGGTGGCGGTCGGGGATGGCGCTTGGGGATGGTGGCTGTCGCCTTGTGGCGGTCGGCTGGTGGCGGTCGGGGGTGGCGCTTGGGGATGGTGGCTGTCGCCTTGTGGCGGTCGGCTGGTGGCGGTCGGCTGGTGGCGGTCGGCTGGTGGCGGTCGGGGGTGGCGCTTGGGGATGGTGGCTGTCGCCTTGTGGCGGTCGGCTGGTGGCGGTCGGCCTGTGGCGGTCGGGGGTGGCGCTTGGGGATGGTGGCTGTCGGCTGGTGGCGGTCGGCTGGTGGCGGTCGCCTTGTGGCGGTCGGGGGGTGGCGGTCGGGGGTGGCGCTTGGGGATGGTGGCTGTCGCCTTGTGGCGGTCGGCTGGTGGCGGTCGGCTTGTGGCGGTCGGGGGGTGGCGGTCGGGGATGGCGCTTGGGGATGGTGGCTGTCGCCTTGTGGCGGTCGGCTGGTGGCGGTCGGCTGGTGGCGGTCGGGGGTGGCGCTTGGGGATGGTGGCTGTCGCCTTGTGGCGGTCGGCTGGTGGCGGTCGGCTGGTGGCGGTCGGCTGGTGGCGGTCGGGGGTGGCGCTTGGGGATGGTGGCTGTCGCCTTGTGGCGGTCGGCTGGTGGCGGTCGGCCTGTGGCGGTCGCGGGTGGCGCTTGGGGATGGTGGCTGTCGGCTGGTGGCGGTCGGCTGGTGGCGGTCGCCTTGTGGCGGTCGGGGGGTGGCGGTCGGGGGTGGCGCTTGGGGATGGTGGCTGTCGCCTTGTGGCGGTCGGCTGGTGGCGGTCGGCTGGTGGCGGTCGGCTGGTGGCGGTCGGGGGTGGCGGTCGGGGATGGCGCTTGGGGATGGTGGCTGTCGCCTTGTGGCGGTCGGCGGTGGTGGTTTGGGACCGGCGTCCGGCGCAAAGTGCGTGTTGCGCGGGCCGGAGAAAATTTAGGCCAGGGGCCCGCCGCTGGAGAAATTTTTAGGTACCAGGGGTGGATTTTTTTTTTGTCACCGCAGGAGGGGGACGTTGCCTCCGTCCGTGTCCGGCGGAAAGTGCGTGTTGCGCGGCCCGGAGGAAGTTTAGGCCAGGGGCCCGCCGCTGGAGAAATTTTTAGGTACCAGGGGTGGATTTTTTTTGTCACCGCAGGAGGGGGACGTTGCCTCCGTCGGTGTCCGGCGGAAAGTGCGTGTTGCGCGGCCCGGAGAAAGTTTAGGCCCGGGGCCCGCCGCTGGAGGAATTTTTAGGTACCAGGAGCGGATGTACTTACTTCCACAGCGC
>NW_026061423.1:407500-410000 GCF_024217435.2 Syngnathus scovelli | reverse complement strand
TACAGTACCCAGCTCGGTAGGGTCAGTTGATTTGGGTAACAATCGTGTCTTGCACTCCTTGAAGGCCTGGGGAACAACTCCACGCACCATCCATGTCGTAAACAGCCTCGCCAGATTCCGGCCGTCCGGGTCCCAGTCAAGAAGAGCCTGCTTCCTGATCCCATCTGGTCCCGGCGCCGATCGCTTGCCCAACTTAGCCAGGTTTGACACCACTTCCGGCCCCAGGATTGGGTGATAGAATTGTTCATTATCGGCGGTCAGTCTCACCGCGAAGCCAGGCAGTCCATGAAACGGTCTAACCGTTTCCCATTTCTCTTTAAAATGTTCATACACTGGCTTAATCGGCAATTCACACCTTAGGGGCGTCAGACCATCTAAGATCCGCCGTGCCAGCCCCTTCCTCGCCGCAGAATAGCCGCGTTGTTGATGATAAAACACATTCCTCTTGTGAGCGAGCCGCCTCGCCCACCCTTTCAAAGCCTGTCCTCGACGCCGAGACCCCGCCAACGTTTTTGGCCACACTACCATTCCACCCAGAGCTTTCATGAGATCAGAAGCAGAAGACTCGATCAGTTTAGGCTCCTGACCTGCTTCCCTAACTAAGCCGGCAGTGGCCCGATGCTCCTCATCCCCCGCCTGTAGTACTTCCAAGACTCTATTCTCCACCATGTCTGGAAGCGACGAGGGTAAGGTCCATTTCTGGGGCAACGCCCTGGAGACCGGGGCGCGCCGACGCACACCGGACGCACTGCCTGCCGTACCGCCGCACAGGGAACTCCACTTCCTCTTCACCTGTTCTTTGGTCTTGCCCGTATCCAACACCCGGGCTACAACCGCATATTTCCATCCGTGACTTCCATACTTCTTCATGAGTTTCTTGAGGTTCTTGACCTCCATTTCACTCCATTCATCCTCTCCCAACCTGACTCTCTTGCCATGGCTCCGGTCCTTCGAGGTCCCAAACCACACCTCCGCATGGGCGTGCCGCATATGCTGAGACACTCCAACAGCCGTCCGAAAACGACGCCCACAGTGATCGCAAGCGACCCCTTGGACTCCACCCACCCCGCACACGCTCCGGCATTTCGGAACATGACACTGAATGGAATGGCTGTTTTCACTGCGCCTTTCGCACATGCCACACACGTACATGACAGACGTACCCGCATGCCGGGAGGCAAAATGCACACCCAGCCTACGAACACTGTCCACACGCACCCCACACACAGGGCAGTCCATGGAATCCCGAGGCAGATGCACCAAGACCTGGGCAGGGGGTCTCGACCTCCATACACTCGAAGTAGACGGGCCCTCTCCCGCATCATCATCATCATGCTCATTTTCTCGAACAGGCTGTGGCTCTAACACAGCCACCGTCGCCCCTACTCTCATCACCGAGACGACGGAAGCCACTGACACCACTGAAGAGTTCTCAAGAGCTTCGCCAGCCGGGGTCCACCCGCTCCTTCGGCCGGACTGACTGTGGCTCTGATCCTGCACGTCTGCTAGCACGGACTTCCTGTCCAAGGAGTTTTCGCAGCCATGGCCCGTAGAAGTGACTACAAGCCGGTCGGGGACCCCGAGCAATGCCTCCGGTGGTTGGTCCCCATGGCCCCCGGAGAGGTTGATTCGCTGTCCGTCCACGTGCCCAACCTCAAGCACGTCACGGGGAGGTAGCTCGAGCAGCAACAGCCCCTCTCCGAGCTGCGCCTCTGCCGCTTTTGATAACCCAGAACGGCAATCCTGGGCGGTCTGTTTATTCTCAGACATGCCTACGGCCTCACTACTATGAGAACATTCGAAAGTGCAGAGTCTCTCTATACTATCTGGACTATCTCGGGATCAACCCCGATCAGCAGCCAGCCAGGCCTGCCCGGCCTCGCCCCAATTCTTGTCGTAACCGTCTTCTGACCCACAAAGGAGAGGCCTTCCACAGAGTGTAAGACTCACCCCCCGTAAAGCCAGTCAGCGGCCAACACGCAAGCCTGCCGCACGGATTGTACATGTATAGGACCTTAAGGTCCTGGCCAAGTCCAAAGGATATCAACAGGGAGATACGTGGCCTGCAACACACTTGTGCCACCGCTCAGCCAGACGGCTTCGCTCGCATCTCGGAAAGGATTTGAGAAACATGTTTTGCAGAGGTGAGATCAGCAGGGGCATCCACATGACACTCCCACAGCCCCACCCCTGGTTATTGCCCCTAGGTGTTACTACCGCCGTTGTGTAGTCTCGGGTCATCTCGGTCCTGCTTCCATATTGTCGCACCTGGCCTACCGACAGGGCGCAGAGCTAACGCACAAGCCAGCCTACCAGATGCTAGAGATCGACTCACAGGGAGAGGAACCGTCCGCCCAACGCCGGCCAAAGGCCGGGGCCGGCAGGGGCCCTCCCCAAGGCGAGCCTATATTGTCAGTCGGTCAGATCGTTCGGGGGGGGAAGGTTAAGTGTGGCCACCGGGAACAAGTGGCCACCCTGGGGAAAAAACTACAGTAGGGCC
>NW_026061423.1:382500-400000 GCF_024217435.2 Syngnathus scovelli | reverse complement strand
TGCCTCCGAGCGCCGACCGCGCCCGCGCGACGCCGCTGTGCCTGCCCGGAGCTCGGACTGCGGCCAGATCAGACCCGTAGGACGCTGACTCGCCGGCTGCTGGGGCAGAGCGGATCGCCGCGGGGCGGGACGGTCACGGACGGAATTGTCGGGGGGACGCGGCTCGGGAAGAGCGAACTCGGCAACGGGGGGGTTGGCACGTCGGTTGGGCTAAGGCAGGCGGCTTAGGATAAACCGCGAGGGAACGGCGGGGTCCGGGGATGGGCGCCGTCGGCCCGGCGACTAGCGGTAACCCAGGCGGGAAGCTGCGCTCCGTCCGAGTCAGACTCGGTCGTCGCGGCCCGGCTGAGGCTCGCTCTTGTCGAGGGGCGCGGCGCTGCGCCGGCGACTTTGCCCGCGCGAGGCACGCTTTGCGATGGCCCGAGGCGGGAAGCTGCGCCCCGTCCGAGTCAGACTCGGTCGTTGCGGCCCGCCCGGTCACGCGATGCGGCCAGGATGCGGAGTTTTGTCGGCGCTGGGGGGATCCGGAAGGACGTAGGGGCGACGGTGGCGGTCACAGCTCGTCGCCTCCGTGACCCAGACGGGACTGTGCGCACCCCGAGTCAGACTCGGTTCGGCGCGGCCCGCTGCGGCCGGCTGGCGAGGTGAGATGTGGGCCATTGCCGCGCTCCCGACGAACCGTTCCGGGGGGCTGGTGACGTCGCGCGTTCGGCGCTGATGCTGCGACCGGGAGGGAAGCTGCGCCCCGTCCGAGTCAGACTCGGTCGTTGCGGCCCCCCCGAGCCCGCACGCCTCACGCGGAGGGGTCATACGCCCCGGCGGCCACGATAGACGCCTCCCGCTTCGCGGTGGTCGGGAAGGCGTGTGCGGATATGTGCGGAGGTTGGGACTCGGGCTTGGTCTTTGAGAAATCGGTTTCGCGGTCGACCGGCGCGGCCGGCGGACGCCCACGTGGCGTGCCGCAAGTCGGATCGCGCGCTCGGCCTCCGTGGATGGCCTCTGGGTGAGGTTGAGCCGGGGCGTCTCGGTTTCGCTGCCGTACGGTTCGCGCTAGGCCTGCGCGGGCGGCGCGGGGCGCGCGCTCGCGCGGCGGCCGTAGCGCTGGAGTGCGACCCGCAAGTGGGGAGGAACCGTCCACCCAACGCCGGCGGTAGCCGGGGCCGGTGGGGGCCCTACCAAGGCGGGTCATGGGCGCATGTCGGTCAGGTTATAAGAGTGTTTTTCGCTCCGGGCTAGAGCCGGGTGAGGTCGTCTCGAACCACGTGCCTGAAGGCCGCCTCGCGCCGGATTCGGCCCCGCTCATTCGTCGGAGTGACCGCCCGACGCGGGCATCGCTAGATTAGCCGTGGCCCCGATCCTTCCCCATCGACAGCCTTTCGCCCCCTGTACTCCGGCCTGTTAGTAAGGCGGCCGGTACCCCCTTTCTTGGATGAGACAGAACCCTTGACGGGCCGTTCGCAGATTTTTGCCCGGGCTTTGTTTACCGAGGCGGCCGGTACCTCCGTCTGCCTTGGATGGACCGCATCCGCAGATTTTCGTCCGGCCTTAGCTTAAGGAGACGGCCGTTGCCTCCGATCCTCCGGGCTAGAGCCGGGTGAGGTCGTCTCGAACCACGTGCCTGAAGGCCGCCTACGCCGGATTCGGCCCCGCTCATTCGTCGGAGTGACCGCCCGACGCGGGCATCGCTAGATTAGCCGTGGCCCCGATCCTTCCCCATCGACAGCCTTTCGCCCCCTTCGCTCCGGCCTCTGAGGCGGCCGGTACCCCTTTCTTGGATGAGACAGAACCCTTGACGGGCCGTTCGCAGATTTTTGCCCGGGCTTTATTTACCGAGGCGGCCGGTACCTCCGTCTGCCTTGGATGGACCGCATCCGCAGATTTTCGTCCGGCCTTAGCTTAAGGAGACGGCCGTTGCCTCCACACCTTGGAGATGATATTCGCTCCGGGCTAGAGCCGGGTGAGGTCGTCTCGAACCACGTGCCTGAAGGCCGCCTACGCCGGATTCGGCCCCGCTCATTCGTCGGAGTGACCGCCCGACGCGGGCATCGCTAGATTAGCCGTGGCCCCGATCCTTCCCCATCGACAGCCTTTCGCCCCCTTCGCTCCGGCCTCTGAGGCGGCCGGTACCCCTTTCTTGGATGAGACAGAACCCTTGACGGGCCGTTCGCAGATTTTTGCCCGGGCTTTATTTACCGAGGCGGCCGGTACCTCCGTCTGCCTTGGATGGACCGCATCGGCAGATTTTCGTCCGGCCTTAGCTTAAGGAGACGGCCGTTGCCTCCACACCTTGGAGATGATATTCGCTCCGGGCTAGAGCCGGGTGAGGTCGTCTCGAACCACGTGCCTGAAGGCCGCCTACGCCGGATTCGGCCCCGCTCATTCGTCGGAGTGACCGCCCGACGCGGGCATCGCTAGATTAGCCGTGGCCCCGATCCTTCCCCATCGACAGCCTTTCGCCCCCTTCGCTCCGGCCTCTGAGGCGGCCGGTACCCCTTTCTTGGATGAGACAGAACCCTTGACGGATTCGCAGATTTTTGCCCGGGCTTTATTTACCGAGGCGGCCGGTACCTCCGTCTGCCTTGGATGGACCGCATCCGCAGATTTTCGTCCGGCCTTAGCTTAAGGAGACGGCCGTTGCCTCCGATCCTCCGGGCTAGAGCCGGGTGAGGTCGTCTCGAACCACGTGCCTGAAGGCCGCCTACGCCGGATTCGGCCCCGCTCATTCGTCGGAGTGACCGCCCGACGCGGGCATCGCTAGATTAGCCGTGGCCCCGATCCTTCCCCATCGACAGCCTTTCGCCCCCTGTACTCCGGCCTGTTAATAGAGGCGGCCGGTACCCCCACCTTGGATGAGCCAGAATCCTTGACGGACCATTCGCAGATTTTTGCCCGGGCTTTGTTTACCGAGGCGGCCGGTACCTCCGTCTGCCTTGGATGGACCGCATCCGCAGATTTTCGTCCGGCCTTAGCTTAAGGAGACGGCCGTTGCCTCCGATCCTCCGGGCTAGAGCCGGGTGAGGTCGTCTCGAACCACGTGCCTGAAGGCCGCCTCGCGCCGGATTCGGCCCCGCTCATTCGTCGGAGTGACCGCCCGACGCGGGCATCGCTAGATTAGCCGTGGCCCCGATCCTTCCCCATCGACAGCCTTTCGCCCCCTGTACTCCGGCCTGTTAGTAAGGCGGCCGGTACCCCCTTTCTTGGATGAGCCAGAATCCTTGACGGACCGTTCGCAGATTTTTGCCCGGCCTGTGTTTAAGGAGGCGGCCGGTACCTCCTTCCTTGGATGACCCACTACCCTTGACGGGCCCATTCGCAGATTTTTGCCCGGCCTGTTAATAGAGGCGGCCGGTACCCCCTTTCTTGGATGACCTACTACCCTTGACGGGCCATTCGCAGATTTTTGCCCGGCCTGTGTTTAAGGAGGCGGCCGGTACCTCCTTCCTTGGATGACCCACTACCCTTGACGGGCCCATTCGCAGATTTTTGCCCGGCCTGTTAATAGAGGCGGCCGGTACCCCCTTTCTTGGATGACCTACTACCCTTGACGGGCCATTCGCAGATTTTTGCCCGGCCTGTGTTTAAGGAGGCGGCCGGTACCTCCTTCCTTGGATGACCCACTACCCTTGACGGGCCCATTCGCAGATTTTTGCCCGGCCTGTTAATAGAGGCGGCCGGTACCCCCTTTCTTGGATGACCTACTACCCTTGACGGGCCATTCGCAGATTTTTGCCCGGCCTGTGTTTAAGGAGGCGGCCGGTACCTCCTTCCTTGGATGACCTTCTACCCTTGACGGGCCATTCGTGGATTTTTGCCCGGCCTGTGTTTAGGGAGGCGACCGGTCCTCCGTAACTTGATCGGATTTCCCTTCCGGCCTGAGTTTATGGAGGCGGCCGGTCCTCCGTAGCTTGATTGGATTTCCCTTCCGGCCTGTGTTTATGGAGGCGGCCGGTCCTCCGTAGCTTGATTGGATTTCCCTTCCGGCCTGAGTTTATGGAGGCGGCCGGTCCTCCGTAGCTTGATCGGATTTCCCTTCCAGCCTGTGTTTAAGGAGGCGGCTGGTCCTCCCCGGTCGGTTGCCAAGCGACCGGGACCCGCAAGTGGGCAGGAACCGTCCACCCAACGCCGGCGAGCCGGGGCCGGTGGGGGCCCTACCAAGGCGGGTCTAACTTCAGGCGGTGCAAACGGGGGAGGGGGGTAAGGACGGCTGCCGGGAGCAGACAGCCGTCCCCGGGAGGGGGTAGTAGCTTCGCGGCGGCCGCCGGGAGCAGACGGCCGTCCGCGCATTCTGCCAATGCCTGTAGGACTTTGAATATTTCACAGCCGTGCCGTGGCACTTAGAAAATTTTTCAGAGACGTGGCACTTAGAAAGTTTTTCAGAGATGTGGCACTTTGAAAGTTTTTGAGAGATGTGGCACTTTGAAAGTTTTTGAGAGATGTGGCACTTAGAAATTTTTTGAGAGATGTGGCACTTTGAAATTTTTTGAGAAATGTGGCACTTTGAAAATTTTTGAGAAATGTGGCACTTAGAAAATTTTCTCTCTCTCTCTGGAAGTGCCGTGCCTTCTTCAGTTCTGCTATCCGAGCAGGGGACGCTTGCTGGCGGCCGTTACCAGCGCTCGGACCAGGCCCAATTGATTTGCATGGAAAACAATTGCGTCCCCCATGCTCGTTCTGACTATATTTTGCGAAAGGGGGGTAAAGTGATGAGTACACTAAGTGGGGGGACCAACCCATGTACTCTAGAAAAAGTACATGGGTTGACAAAAGACCAGTTGGTAATGCACCCCTGGTACCCAAACCCCTGGTACCTTTAGGCACTTAGAAAAAATTTCGCCCAAATTTGGAGGTCGCTCCAGGGGAAGAGGCCGAATTTTCGCCTATTACGGCCGACCGCGGGAACCAGCCGAGGCGGACGCTTTTCGGCGCAAGAGCCGTTGGCACTTAGAAAATATTCGCTAAACTTCAAAGGACCTCCAGGGGAAGAGGCCGAATTGTCACTTTTTCTGGCCGACATCGGGAACCAGCCGAGTCGGACTCTTTACGGCGGAGCAGCCGTTGGCACTTAGAAAATATTCGCCAAACTCGGCCGGACTTCCAGGGGAAGAGGCCGAATTGTCACTTGTTCTGCCCGACATCGGGAACCAGCCGAGTCGGACACTTTAAGGCGGAGCAGCCGTTGGCACTTAGAAAATATTCGCCAAACTTGAACGGACCTCCAGGGGAAGAGGCCGAATTTTCACCTGTTCTGGCCGACATCGGGAACCAGCCGAGTCGGACGCTTTAAGGCGGAGCAGCCGTTGGCACTTAGAAAATATTCGTTAAACTTGAAAGGACCTCCAGGGGAAGAGGCCGAATTGTCACTTGTTCTGGCCGACATCGGGAACCAGCCGAGTCGGACGCTTTAAGGCGGAGCAGCCGTTGGCACTCAGAAAATATTCGTTAAACTTGAAAAGACCTCCAGGGGAAGAGGCCGAATTGTCACTTGTTCTGGCCGACATCGGGAACCAGCCGAGTCGGGCCCTTTAAGGCTGAGCAGCCGTTGGCACTTAGGAAATATTTGCCTTAACTCGGCCGGACTTCCAGGGGAAGAGGCCGAATTTTCACCTGTTCTGGCCGACATCGGGAACCAGCCGAGTCGGACGCTTTAAGGCGGAGCAGCCGTTGGCACTTAGAAAATATTCGTTAAACTTGAAAGGACCTCCAGGGGAAGAGGCCGAATTGTCACTTGTTCTGGCCGACATCGGGAACCAGCCGAGTCGGACGCTTTAAGGCTGAGCAGCCGTTGGCACTTAGAAAATATTCGTTAAACTTCAACTGACCTCCAGGGGAAGAGGCCGAATTTTCACTTGTTCTGGCCGACATCGGGAACCAGCCGAGTCGGACGCTTTACGGCGGAGCAGCCGTTGGCACTTAGGAAATATTCGTTAAACTTCAACTGACCTCCAGGGGAAGAGGCCGAATTTTCACTTGTTCTGGCCGACATCGGGAACCAGCCGAGTCGGACGCTTTTCGGCGCAAGAGCCGTTGGCACTTAGAAAATATTCGTTAATCTTGAACGGACCTCCAGGGGAAGAGGCCGAATTTCCACTTATTCTGGCCGACATCGGGAACCAGCCGAGTCGGACGCTTTACGGCGGAGCAGCCGTTGGCACTTAGAAAATATTCGTTAAACTTCAACTGACCTCCAGGGGAAGAGGCCGATTTTTCACTTGTTCTGGCCGACATCGGGAACCAGCCAAGTCGGACCCTTTACGGCGGAACAGCCGTTGGCACTTAGGAAATATTTGCCTTAACTCGGCCGGACTTCCAGGGGAAGAGGCCGAATTTTCACTTGTTCTGGCCGACATCGGGAACCAGCCGAGTCGGACTCTTTACGGCGGAACAGCCGTTGGCACTTAGGAAATATTCGCCGAACTTGGCCGGACTTCCAGGGGAAGAGGCCGATTTTTCACTTGTTCTGGCCGACATCGGGAACCAGCCGAGTCGGACTCTTTACGGCGGAACAGCCGTTGGCACTTAGGAAATATTCGCCAAACTTGGCCGCACTTCCAGGGGAAGAGGCCGAATTTTTACTTGTTCTGGCCGACATCGGGAACCAGCCGAGTCGGACGCTTTACGGCGGAGCAGCCGTTGGCACTTAGGAAATATTCGCCAAACTTGGCCGCACTTCCAGGGGAAGAGGCCGAATTTTCACTTGTTCTGGCCGACATCGGGAACCAGCCGAGTCGGACTCTTTACGGCGGAGCAGCCGTTGGCACTTAGAAAATATTCGTTAAACTTCAACTGACCTCCAGGGGAAGAGGCCGATTTTTCACTTGTTCTGGCCGACATCGGGAACCAGCCGAGTCGGACCCTTTAAGGCTGAGCAGCCGTTGGCACTTAGGAAATATTTGCCTTAACTCGGCCGGACTTCCAGGGGAAGAGGCCGGATTTTCACTTGTTCTGGCCGACATCGGGAACCAGCCGAGTCGGTCTCTTTACGGCGGAACAGCCGTTGGCACTTAGGAAATATTCGCCGAACTCGGCCGGACTTCCAGGGGAAGAGGCCGATTTTTCACTTGTTCTGGCCGACATCGGGAACCAGCCGAGTCGGACACTTTACGGCGGAGCAGCCGTTGGCACTTAGGAAATATTCGCCAAAATGTTCCGGACCTCCAGGGGAAGTGGCCGAATTTTCACTCGTTCTGGCCGACCGGAGGAACCAGCCGAGTCGGTCTCTTTACGGCGGAGCAGCCGTTGGCACTTAGGAAATATTCGCCGAACTCGGCCGGACTTCCAGGGGAAGAGGCCGATTTTTCACTTGTTCTGGCCGACATCGGGAACCAGCCGAGTCGGACACTTTACGGCGGAGCAGCCGTTGGCACTTAGGAAATATTTGCCTTAACTCGGCCGGACTTCCAGGGGAAGAGGCCGGATTTTCACTTGTTCTGGCCGACATCGGGAACCAGCCGAGTCGGACTCTTTAAGGCTGAGCAGCCGTTGGCACTTAGGAAATATTTGCCTTAACTCGGCCGGACTTCCAGGGGAAGAGGCCGGATTTTCACTTGTTCTGGCCGACATCGGGAACCAGCCGAGTCGGACACTTTACGGCGGAGCAGCCGTTGGCACTTAGGAAATATTTGCCTTAACTCGGCCGGACTTCCAGGGGAAGAGGCCGGATTTTCACTTGTTCTGGCCGACATCGGGAACCAGCCGAGTCGGACACTTTAAGGCTGAGCAGCCGTTGGCACTTAGGAAATATTTGCCTTAACTCGGCCGGACTTCCAGGGGAAGAGGCCGGATTTTCACTCGTTCTGGCCGACCGGAGGAACCAGCCGAGGCGGACACTTTACGGCGGTTGAGCCGTTGGCACTTAGGAAATATTCGCCAAAATGTTCCGGACCTCCAGGGGAAGAGGCCGAATTTTCACTTGTTCTGGCCGACCGGGGGAACCGGCCGAGGCGGACACTTTACGGCGGAGCAGCCGTTGGCACTTAGGAAATATTCGCCAAAATGTTCCGGACCTCCAGGGGAAGTGGCCGAATTTTCACTCGTTCTGGCCGACCGGAGGAACCAGCCGAGGCGGACACTTTACGGCGGTTGAGCCGTTGGCACTTAGGAAATATTCGCCAAAATGTTCCGGACCTCCAGGGGAAGAGGCCGAATTTTCACTTGTTCTGGCCGACCGGGGGAACCAGCCGAGGCGGACACTTTACGGCGGAGCAGCCGTTGGCACTTTGAAAATATTCGCCAAAATGTTCCGGACCTCCAGGGGAAGAGGCCGAATTTTCGCTCGTTCGGGCCGACCGGGAGAACCAGCCGAGGCGGACACTTTACGGCGGTTGAGCCGTTGGCACTTAGAAATTATTCAGACTTCCATAAACACACATCGGCCTTTTGCCGTCACTGCCCGGGATGGGCACCGTGGTAGCTAGGACAGTTCGTGTGACAGCTTCCGCTGGCACTTAGACAATTTTTAAAATGAAAATAAACAGTTCTGCACATACGTGCCGACTATATTTTGCGAAAGGGGGGTAAAGTGATGAGTACACTAAGTGGGGGGACCAAGTACATAAAGCCTACCCCTGGTACCTCAGAGAGGCCGAATTGACACATTTTGTGTCCGACCGCGGGAACCAGCCGAGGCGGACGCTTTTCGGCGCAAGAGCCGTTGGCACTTAGAAAATATTCGTTAATCTTGAACGGACCTCCAGGGGAAGAGGCCGAATTTTCACTTGTTCTGGCCGACATCGGGAACCAGCCGAGTCGGACGCTTTACGGCGGAGCAGCCGTTGGCACTTTGAAAATATTCGTTAAACTTCAACTGACCTCCAGGGGAAGAGGCCGAATTTCCACTTGTTCTGGCCGACATCGGGAACCAGCCGAGTCGGACACCTTACGGCGGAAGAGCCGATGGCACTTAGAAAATATTCGTTAAACTTGACAGGACCTCCAGGGGAAGAGGCCGAATTTTCGCTCGTTCGGGCCGACCGGAGGAACCGGCCGAGTCGGACACCTTACGGCGGAAGAGCCGATGGCACTTAGAAAATATTCGTTAAACTTGACAGGACCTCCAGGGGAAGAGGCCGAATTTTCGCTCGTTCAGGCCGACCGGAGGAACCGGCCGAGTCGGACACCTTACGGCGGAAGAGCCGATGGCACTTTGAAAATATTCGTTAAACTTGACAGGACCTCCAGGGGAAGAGGCCGAATTTTCGCTCGTTCAGGCCGACATCGGGAACCAGCCGGGTCGGACACGTTACGGCGGAAGAGCCGATGGCACTTTGAAAATATTCGTTAAACTTGACAGGACCTCCAGGGGAAGAGGCCGAATTTTCGCTCGTTCAGGCCGACATCGGGAACCAGCCGGGTCGGACACGTTACGGCGGAAGAGCCGATGGCACTTAGAAAATATTCGTTAAACTTGACAGGACCTCCAGGGGAAGAGGCCGAATTTTCGCTCGTTCAGGCCGACCGGAGGAACCGGCCGAGTCGGACACCTTACGGCGGAAGAGCCGATGGCACTTAGAAAATATTCGTTAAACTTGACAGGACCTCCAGGGGAAGAGGCCGAATTTTCGCTCGTTCGGGCCGACCGGAGGAACCGGCCGAGTCGGACACCTTACGGCGGAAGAGCCGATGGCACTTAGAAAATATTCGCCAAAATGTTCCGGACCTCCAGGGGAAGAGGCCGAATTTTCGCTCGTTCAGGCCGACCGGAGGAACCGGCCGAGTCGGACACCTTACGGCGGAAGAGCCGATGGCACTTAGAAAATATTCGTTAAACTTGACAGGACCTCCAGGGGAAGAGGCCGAATTTTCGCTCGTTCGGGCCGACCGGAGGAACCAGCCGGGTCGGACACGTTACGGCGCAACAGCCGTTGGCACTTTGAAAATATTCGCCAAAATGTTCCGGACCTCCAGGGGAAGAGGCCGAATTTTCGCTCGTTCGGGCCGACCGGAGGAACCAGCCGGGTCGGACACGTTACGGCGCAACAGCCGTTGGCACTTTGAAAATATTCGCCAAAATGTTCCGGACCTCCAGGGGAAGAGGCCGAATTTTCGCTCGTTCGGGCCGACCGGAGGAACCAGCCGCGTCGGACACGTTACGGCGCAACAGCCGTTGGCACTTTGAAAATATTCGCCAAAATGTTCCGGACCTCCAGGGGAAGAGGCCGAATTTTCGCTCGTTCGGGCCGACCGGAGGAACCAGCCGGGTCGGACACGTTACGGCGCAACAGCCGTTGGCACTTTGAAAATATTCGCCAAAATGTTCCGGACCTCCAGGGGAAGAGGCCGAATTTTCGCTCGTTCGGGCCGACCGGAGGAACCAGCCGCGTCGGACACGTTACGGCGCAACAGCCGTTGGCACTTTGAAAATATTCGCCAAAATGTTCCGGACCTCCAGGGGAAGAGGCCGAATTTTCGCTCGTTCGGGCCGACCGGAGGAACCAGCCGGGTCGGACACGTTACGGCGCAACAGCCGTTGGCACTTTGAAAATATTCGCCAAAATGTTCCGGACCTCCAGGGGAAGAGGCCGAATTTTCGCTCGTTCGGGCCGACCGGAGGAACCAGCCGCGTCGGACACTTTACGGCGGTGGAGCCGTTGGCACTTTGAAAATATTCGCCAAAGTCGTCCGGACCTCCAGGGGAAGAGGCCGAATTTTCGCTCGTTCGGGCCGACCGGAGGAACCAGCCGGGTCGGACACGTTACGGCGCAACAGCCGTTGGCACTTTGAAAATATTCGCCAAAATGTTCCGGACCTCCAGGAGAAGAGGCCGAATTTTCGCTCGTTCGGGCCGACCGGAGGAACCAGCCGGGTCGGACACTTTACGGCGGAACAGCCGTTGGCACTTTGAAAATATTCGCCAAAGTCGTCCGGACCTCCAGGGGAAGAGGCCGAATTTTCGCTCGTTCGGGCCGACCGGAGGAACCAGCCGGGTCGGACACTTTACGGCGGAACAGCCGTTGGCACTTTGAAAATATTCGCCAAAGTCGTCCGGACCTCCAGGGGAAGAGGCCGAATTTTCGCTCGTTCGGGCCGACCGGAGGAACCAGCCGGGTCGGACACGTTACGGCGCAACAGCCGTTCGCACTTAGAAAATATTCGCCAAAGTCGTCCGGACCTCCAGGGGAAGAGGCCGAATTTTCGCTCGTTCGGGCCGACCGGAGGAACCAGCCGGGTCGGACACGTTACGGCGCAACAGCCGTTGGCACTTTGAAAATATTCGCCAAAATGTTCCGGACCTCCAGGGGAAGAGGCCGAATTTTCGCTCGTTCGGGCCGACCGGGAGAACCGGCCGAGGCGGACACTTTACGGCGGTTGAGCCGTTGGCACTTAGAAATTATTCAGACTTCCATCAAACACACATCGGCCTTTTGCCGTCACTGCCCGGGATGGGCACCGTGGTAGCTCGGACAGTTCGTGTGACAGCTTCCGCTGGCACTTAGACAATTTTTAAAATGAAAATAAACAGTTCTGCACATACGTGCCGACTATATTTTGCGAAAGGGGGGTAAAGTGATGAGTACACTAACTGGGGGGACCAAGTACATAAAGCCTACCCCTGGTACCTCAGAGAGGCCGAATTTTCGAATTCTGAGGCCGAGCTGGGGAACCAGACGAGGCGGACACTTTTCCGAGCGAGAGCCGATGGCACTTAGAAAATTTTCGGCTAAGTCGGCAGGACTTCCAGAGCGAGAGGCCGAATATTCGTCATCTGTGGCCGACCGGGGAACCAGCGGAGGCGGATAGGCGGTCACGGATGTCCCGCCGGCTGGTCCGCGGGCCAATTTGGGTCCCGTAATTTAGCGGTCGCGGTCCGGAATCCACGCCGGCCGGGGAACCAGCGCAGGCGGATAGGCGGTCACGGAGGTCCCGCCGGCTGGTCCGCGGGCCAATTTGGGTCCCGTAATTTAGCGGTCGCGGTCCGGAATCCACGCCGACCGGGGAACCAGCGGAGGCGGATAGGCGGTCACGGAGGTCCCGCCGGCTGGTCCGCGGGCCAATTTGGGTCCCGTAATTTAGCGGTCGCGGTCCGGAATCCACGCCGACCGGGGAACCAGCGGAGGCGGATAGGCGGTCACGGAGGTCCCGCCGGCTGGTCCGCGGGCCAATCGGGGTCCCGTAAGTTAGCGGTCGCGGCCCGGAATTCGCGCCGGCCGGGGAACCAGCGCAGGCGGATAGGCGGTCACGGAGGTCCCGCCGGCTGGTCCGCGGGCCAATCGGGGTCCCGTAAGTTAGCGGTCGCGGCCCGGAATTCGCGCCGGCCGGGGAACCAGCGCAGGCGGATAGGCGGTCACGGAGGTCCCGCCGGCTGGTCCGCGGGCCAATCGGGGTCCCGTAAGTTAGCGGTCGCGGCCCGGAATTCGCGCCGGCCCGCAGCCACCACCAGGCGGATAGGCGGTCACGGAGGTCCCGCCGGCCGGTCCGCGGGGGGAACTGCGCCCTCTGGCGGACACGCTATTGTAAATGAATGGGGTTTGGCACTTAGTGCATTTTTCGCCGAAGCCGACGAGCGCTCCGGGCGAGGAGGCCGGATTCTCGCCATCCGTGGCCGGCCGGGGAACCGGCCAAGGCGGATAGGCGGTCACGGGGGTCCCGCCGGCTGGTCCGCGGGCCAATTGGGGTCCCGTAAGTTAGCGGTCGCGGCCCGGAATCCGCGCCGGCCAGCAGCCACCGGGAGGCGGATAGGCTGTCACGGAGGTCCCGCCGGCCGGTCCGCGGGGGGAACTGCGCCCTCTGGCGGACACGCTATTGTAAATGAATGGGGTTTGGCACTTAGTGCATTTTTCGCCGAAGCCGACGAGCGCTCCGGGCGAGGAGGCCGGATTCTCGCCATCCGTGGCCGGCCGGGGAACCGGCCAAGGCGGATAGGCGGTCACGGGGGTCCCGCCGGCTGGTCCGCGGGCCAATTGGGGTCCCGTAAGTTAGCGGTCGCGGCCCGGAATCCGCGCCGGCCAGCAGCCACCGGGAGGCGGATAGGCTGTCACGGAGGTCCCGCCGGCTGGTCCGCGGGCCATTTAGGGTCCCGTAGGTGAGCGGTCGCGGCCCGGAATCCAGGCCGGCCAGGAGGCACCGCCAGGCGGATAGGCGGTCACGGAGGTCCCGCCAGCTGGTCCGCGGGCCATTTATGGTCCCGTAAGTTAGCGGTCGCGGCCCGGAATCCACGCCGGCCAGGAGGCACCGGCAGGCGGATGGGCGGTCACGGAGGTCCCGCCAGCTGGTCCGCGGGCCGTTTAGGGTCCCGTAAGTTAGCGGTCGCGGCCCGGAATCCACGCCGGCCAGGAGGCACCGCCAGGCGGGTAGGCTGTCACGGAGGTCCCGCCAGCTGGTCCGCGGGCCAATTAGGGTCCCGTAAGTTAGCGGTCGCGGCCCGGAATCCGCGCCGGCCAGCAGCCACCGCCAGGCGGGTAGGCTGTCACGGAGGTCCCGCCGGCCGGTCCGCGGGCCAATCAGGGTCCCGTAAGTGAGCGGTCGCGGCCCGGAATGCACGCCGGCCAGCAGGCACCGCCAGGCGGATAGGCGGTCACGGAGGTCCCGCCGGCCGGTCCGCGGGCCAATCAGGGTCCCGTAAGTGAGCGGTCGCGGCCCGGAATGCACGCCGGCCAGGAGGCACCGCCAGGCGGATAGGCGGTCACGGAGGTCCCGCCGGCCGGTCCGCTGGCCAATTACCTCCAGCCGAGCGGATATGAACTTTATTAGCACCTTCTACGAGATGGCGGAGCCTTATTCGACAACCAGCACCTCGGCTTAGCATTTTCCACGGCCCGCTGATCTTCCAGAAGACGTCCAGCCGGTTTCCTCCTCACATTTTAAGCCGGCCGAGGCTTCCGGCACCCCGGCTAAGCTTTCTCCACGGCCCGCTGAGCTTCCAGAAGACCTCCAGCCGGTTCTCCCGGTGCTTTCCTCCTCACGTTTTAAGCCGGCCGAGGCTTCCGGCACCCCGGCTAAGCTTTTTCCCACACCCCGCTGAGCTTCCAGGGGACCTCCAGCCGGTTCTCCCGGTGCTTTCCTCCTCACGTTTAAGCCGGCCGAGGCTCCCGGCACCCCGGCCAAGCGTTTCCCACGGCCCGCTGAGCTTCCAGGGGACCTCCGGCCGGTTCTCCGCGCGCTTTCCTCCTCACTTTTAAGCCGGCCGAGGCTTCCGGCACCCCGGCCAAGCGTTTCCCACGTCCCGCTGAGCTTCCAGGGGACCTCCGGCCGGTTCTCCGCGCGCTTTCCTCCTCACATTTTAAGCCGGCCGAGGCTCCAGGCACCCCGGCTAAGCTTTCTCCACGGCCCGCTGAGCTTCCAGGGGACCTCCGGCCGGTTCTCCGCGCGCTTTCCTCCTCACTTGTAAGCCGGCCGAGGCTCCAGGCACCCCGGCCAAGCGTTTCCCACGGCCCGCTGAGCTTCCAGGGGACCTCCAGCCGGTTCTCCCGGGGCCTCGCGCCTCGCTTTGTGAGCCGGCCGAGGCTTCCAGCACCTCGGCTGAGCGTTTCCCACGGCCCGCTGAGCTTCCAGGGGACCTCCAGCCGGTTCTCCGCGCGCTTTCCTCCTCACTTGTAAGCCGGCCGAGGCTCCAGGCACCTCGGCTAAGCGTTTTGAACGGCCCGCTGAGCTTCCAGGGGACCTCCAGCCGGTTCTCCGCGCGCCCCCCCTCCCAACTTTTTAAGCCGGCCGAGGCTTCCGGCACCCCGGCCAAGCGTTTCCCACGGCCCGCTGAGCTTCCAGCGGACCTCCGGCCGGTTCTCCGCGCGCCCCCCTCCTAACTCGACGCCCGAGGAGGCTCCCGGCACCCCGGCTAAGCGATTTGAACGGCCCGCTGATCTCCCGGAGGTCGCAACGGGGAATTGCCTCCCTCTCGCGGACACGGCGCGTAAATGCACCGCCTCTCGCACTTTGCGCACACTCACTCGCATCGCTACGCCTCCCGTGGCACTTTAAGCGACCGGGACCACCGCGAGCGCGGGTGATGACTAAGAGGCTCCCCGGCCGGCCTCGCGGAGCTCCGACGCTCCCCCGCCGGACTTCCGGCGGCCGGCCGGAGCCTCGGCACGGCTGCCGCACTCCCTAATAACACCCCGCGGACCCCCGCGAGCCGAACGCTCGCTGCCGCGGGCGACCCGTGGTACCCCACGTGCCGAGGCGGACGCGTGACGGCGCGGGAGCCCTCGGCACTATATCACGGTCACGCATGTAGTCAAATCGTGTAAAATCACCGTTAGTTTATTCACAATATACGTAATAATTAAATACATATCAACACCGCGTATATTATTAATAAACATATGCATGTATTTATTTAATAATTAAATAAATAATAACATCGCGTATAATCATGCGTAATACTATCACACTTGTTATCAGCGGACGTCGGCCCGGGCTCCGGGGCAAGAGGCCGAATTTTCGCTCGTTCGGGCCGACCGGGGAACCGGCGAAGGCGGACGCATCGCGGCGCGAGAGCCGTTGGCACTTTGAAAAAAAAAAAAAAATTCGCCCACCGGGCTCCGGGGAAGAGGCCGATTTTTCGCCGTTCGCGGCCGACCGGGGAACCGGCGAAGGCGGACGCATCGCGGCGCGAGAGCCGTTGGCACTTTGGAAAAAAAAAAAAAAAAAAAAAAATTCGCCCACCGGGCTCCGGGGGAAGAGGCCGGCTTTTCGCCGTTCGCGGCCGACCGGGGAACCGGCGAAGGCGGACGCGCTCTCTAACGAGCCCCGCCGGCCGGAGGAAGTGCGCCCTCTGGCGGACACGCCGTTGTAAATGAATGGGGTTTGGCACTTAGTGCATTTTTCGCCCAAGTCGAAGCGCGCTCCGGGCGAGGAGGCCGGATTCTCGCCACCCGTGGCCGGCCGGGGAACCGGCCAAGGCGGATGGGCTGTCACGGAGGACCCGCCGGCTGGTCCGCGGGCCGATTAGGGTCCCGCGAGTGAGCGGTGGCGGTCCGGAATCCAGGCCGGCCAGGAGGCACTGCCAGGCGGATAGGCTTTCACGGAGGTCCCGCCGGCTGGTCCGCGGGCCGTTTAGGGTCCCGCGAGTGAGCGGTGGCGGTCCGGAATCCAGGCCGGCCAGGAGGCACCGCCAGGCGGATAGGCTTTCACCGAGGACCCGCCGGCTGGTCCGCGGGCCGTTTAGGGTCCCGTAAGTTAGCGGTCGCGGTCCGGAATACAGGCCGTCCAGGAGGCACCGCCAGGCGGATAGGCTTTCACGGGGGACCCGCCGGCTGGTCCGCGGGCCGTTTAGGGTCCCGTAAGTTAGCGGTCGCGGTCCGGAATACAGGCCGTCCAGGAGGCACTGCCAGGCGGATACACTCTCTAACGAGCCCCGCCGGCTGGTCCGCCGGGGGAAGTGCGCCCTCTGGCGGACACGCCGTTGTAAATGAATGGGGTTTGGCACTTAGTGCATTTTTCGACCAGCGGCAACGCAGGCTGACGGGCGGCCGCTTCCGCGGGCCGGCACTACTCTACGGAGGCGCTAGCCGCCTCCGGTGGGGGCCGTGTGATCTCGCTGGATGCCCGGGGACCTTCCGCCAGGCCCGGCCGCAGCTTTTGCGCGCGCCCGGTCCTATTACCTGGTGGAAGCTGGAGGCCGGGGCTCGGCAGCTCGCTGCCCGGGGACCCTCCGCGAGGCCCGGCCGCAGCTTTTACGCACGGCCGCTGCTATTCTCTGGCTCCGGCTTCGTCCCGGAGGGTGCTTGGGGAACGGCGGCGCACACCGCGAACGGCCGGTGGCGGTCGGCTGGTGGCGGTCGGCTGGTGGCGGTCGGCTGGTGGCGGTCGGGGGTGGCGCTTGGGGATGGCGCTTGGGGATGGTGGCTGTCGGCTGGTGGCGGTCGGCTGGTGGCGGTCGGCTGGTGGCGGTCGGGGGTGGCGCTTGGGGATGGCGCTTGGGGATGGTGGCTGTCGGCTGGTGGCGGTCGGCTGGTGGCGGTCGGCTGGTGGCGGTCGGGGGTGGCGCTTGGGGATGGCGCTTGGGGATGGTGGCTGTCGGCTGGTGGCGGTCGGCTGGTGGCGGTCGCCTTGTGGCGGTCGGGGATGGCGCTTGGGGATGGTGGCGGTCGCCTTGTGGCGGTCGGCTGGTGGCGGTCGGCTGGTGGCGGTCGGGGGGTGGCGGTCGGGGATGGCGCTTGGGGATGGTGGCTGTCGGCTGGTGGCGGTCGGCTGGTGGCGGTCGGCTGGTGGCGGTCGGGGGGTGGCGGTCGGGGGTGGCGCTTGGGGATGGTGGCTGTCGCCTTGTGGCGGTCGGCTGGTGGCGGTCGGCTGGTGGCGGTCGGGGGGTGGCGGTCGGGGGTGGCGCTTGGGGATGGTGGCTGTCGCCTTGTGGCGGTCGGCTGGTGGCGGTCGCCTTGTGGCGGTCGGGGGGTGGCGGTCGGGGATGGCGCTTGGGGATGGTGGCTGTCGCCTTGTGGCGGTCGGCTGGTGGCGGTCGCCTTGTGGCGGTCGGGGGGTGGCGGTCGGGGATGGCGCTTGGGGATGGTGGCTGTCGCCTTGTGGCGGTCGGCTGGTGGCGGTCGCCTTGTGGCGGTCGGGGGGTGGC
>NW_026061423.1:375000-377500 GCF_024217435.2 Syngnathus scovelli | reverse complement strand
CGGGAAAACCGGCATGCTCACAACAACATCCGGGACGGCGCCCCCTGTGCCAATCCTTGGCACTCCGCCCGGATCTCCACCCGCAGTGGTCCACAGTTTCAACCAGGCAGGTTTTTGCACCGCCTCAATAGCCAGAGATCTCAACCACCAATCCGAGGACCAACAGAGTTTCCAGGTACGCCTAACCTGTGTTCTGGGAACAGTAACGGACAGCTTAGCGAGGCCCAGCCCGCCATCGCGGGCACGTGAGTAGATGATCCCCCCCGCCGTGGACGGGTCGAGGCGTAACCACCTTTTCACAGCCATCCGCACCTTCCCGTCGAGCCACTTGAGCTTGGTCACCGGCACCATACCCACGTCGGCCCTGAAAGCAACCTTCGGGAGTAAGAATGAGCTGCACAACATGACTTTCTGTGACGGCTTAAGCGCCGCCTCTGAGATCCTTCCAAGCCATGCGTCCACCTGTTCCTCTAGACCCCGAGACACAATTCCCTGCCACGGCACTATATCAGCTCCCAGGTAACGTACACATTCACTCGAACTGACTATGTGTAACTGCTGCCCACATAGCGTCCAAGCTACACTGCTGTCACCCTTTGAACCCATCCAGATACCATGGCACTTCCGAGGCTGGACAGCCAGTCCCGAAAGCCGGCAAAAGTCCTCGAGAATCTCCAAATTCTTCCTCATTCCCTCCTCCGAGCTACTTAACAGGACTAGATCGTCAGCAAATGCTAGTGTGGCGATTCGGCGGTCGCCCCAAACGTAGTGGCCCCCTTTGCGTTCGAGGCTATGGATGAGAGGGTCCATAGCAAGGTTGAAGAGCAGTGGGGACATTGGGTCGCCTTGCTTCACACCAACCTTGAGGGCAATGGGTTCGGAGTAGGCGTCTCCGCAACCCACCCTGGTCGAGCAGCCTACATAAGAGTTACGGATTAACTCTATCACACGTCTATCCACGCCCAAGTTTCCCAATACATACAGGACATGATCATGAGAAACCGAGTCGAAGGCCTTCGCAAAGTCAATGAACACGACCGCCAGTGGCACGCCGTCCTACCTCGAGCGCCCCATGATCCGGTGAAGGATCATGAGGTTTTCCGCGCAACCACTCGCGCCGGCGACGAAACCACGCTGCCGGGGGCTAACAGGACAGGCTCGAGTCAGCCTCATCGCTATTATCCGTCCAAACAACCTCAACACGACTGACCCTATAGTCACAGGCCGCCAGCCCGATACAGTACCCAGCTCGGTAGGGTCAGTTGATTTGGGTAACAATCGTGTCTTGCACTCCTTGAAGGCCTGGGGAACAACTCCACGCACCATCCATGTCGTAAACAGCCTCGCCAGATTCCGGCCGTCCGGGTCCCAGTCAAGAAGAGCCTGCTTCCTGATCCCATCTGGTCCCGGCGCCGATCGCTTGCCCAACTTAGCCAGGTTTGACACCACTTCCGGCCCCAGGATTGGGTGATAGAATTGTTCATTATCGGCGGTCAGTCTCACCGCGAAGCCAGGCAGTCCATGAAACGGTCTAACCGTTTCCCATTTCTCTTTAAAATGTTCATACACTGGCTTAATCGGCAATTCACACCTTAGGGGCGTCAGACCATCTAAGATCCGCCGTGCCAGCCCCTTCCTCGCCGCAGAATAGCCGCGTTGTTGATGATAAAACACATTCCTCTTGTGAGCGAGCCGCCTCGCCCACCCTTTCAAAGCCTGTCCTCGACGCCGAGACCCCGCCAACGTTTTTGGCCACACTACCATTCCACCCAGAGCTTTCATGAGATCAGAAGCAGAAGACTCGATCAGTTTAGGCTCCTGACCTGCTTCCCTAACTAAGCCGGCAGTGGCCCGATGCTCCTCATCCCCCGCCTGTAGTACTTCCAAGACTCTATTCTCCACCATGTCTGGAAGCGACGAGGGTAAGGTCCATTTCTGGGGCAACGCCCTGGAGACCGGGGCGCGCCGACGCACACCGGACGCACTGCCTGCCGTACCGCCGCACAGGGAACTCCACTTCCTCTTCACCTGTTCTTTGGTCTTGCCCGTATCCAACACCCGGGCTACAACCGCATATTTCCATCCGTGACTTCCATACTTCTTCATGAGTTTCTTGAGGTTCTTGACCTCCATTTCACTCCATTCATCCTCTCCCAACCTGACTCTCTTGCCATGGCTCCGGTCCTTCGAGGTCCCAAACCACACCTCCGCATGGGCGTGCCGCATATGCTGAGACACTCCAACAGCCGTCCGAAAACGACGCCCACAGTGATCGCAAGCGACCCCTTGGACTCCACCCACCCCGCACACGCTCCGGCATTTCGGAACATGACACTGAATGGAATGGCTGTTTTCACTGCGCCTTTCGCACATGCCACACACGTACATGACAGACGTACCCGCATGCCGGGAGGCAAAATGCACACCCAGCCTACGAACACTGTCCACACGCACCCCACACACAGGGCAGTCCATGGAATCCCGAGGCAGATGCACCAAG
>NW_026061423.1:347500-365000 GCF_024217435.2 Syngnathus scovelli | reverse complement strand
GCCTGAAGGCCGCCTCGCGCCGGATTCGGCCCCGCTCATTCGTCGGAGTGACCGCCCGACGCGGGCATCGCTAGATTAGCCGTGGCCCCGATCCTTCCCCATCGACAGCCTTTCGCCCCCTGTACTCCGGCCTGTTAGTAAGGCGGCCGGTACCCCCTTTCTTGGATGAGACAGAACCCTTGACGGGCCGTTCGCAGATTTTTGCCCGGGCTTTGTTTACCGAGGCGGCCGGTACCTCCGTCTGCCTTGGATGGACCGCATCCGCAGATTTTCGTCCGGCCTTAGCTTAAGGAGACGGCCGTTGCCTCCGATCCTCCGGGCTAGAGCCGGGTGAGGTCGTCTCGAACCACGTGCCTGAAGGCCGCCTACGCCGGATTCGGCCCCGCTCATTCGTCGGAGTGACCGCCCGACGCGGGCATCGCTAGATTAGCCGTGGCCCCGATCCTTCCCCATCGACAGCCTTTCGCCCCCTTCGCTCCGGCCTCTGAGGCGGCCGGTACCCCTTTCTTGGATGAGACAGAACCCTTGACGGGCCGTTCGCAGATTTTTGCCCGGGCTTTATTTACCGAGGCGGCCGGTACCTCCGTCTGCCTTGGATGGACCGCATCCGCAGATTTTCGTCCGGCCTTAGCTTAAGGAGACGGCCGTTGCCTCCACACCTTGGAGATGATATTCGCTCCGGGCTAGAGCCGGGTGAGGTCGTCTCGAACCACGTGCCTGAAGGCCGCCTACGCCGGATTCGGCCCCGCTCATTCGTCGGAGTGACCGCCCGACGCGGGCATCGCTAGATTAGCCGTGGCCCCGATCCTTCCCCATCGACAGCCTTTCGCCCCCTTCGCTCCGGCCTCTGAGGCGGCCGGTACCCCTTTCTTGGATGAGACAGAACCCTTGACGGGCCGTTCGCAGATTTTTGCCCGGGCTTTATTTACCGAGGCGGCCGGTACCTCCGTCTGCCTTGGATGGACCGCATCGGCAGATTTTCGTCCGGCCTTAGCTTAAGGAGACGGCCGTTGCCTCCACACCTTGGAGATGATATTCGCTCCGGGCTAGAGCCGGGTGAGGTCGTCTCGAACCACGTGCCTGAAGGCCGCCTACGCCGGATTCGGCCCCGCTCATTCGTCGGAGTGACCGCCCGACGCGGGCATCGCTAGATTAGCCGTGGCCCCGATCCTTCCCCATCGACAGCCTTTCGCCCCCTTCGCTCCGGCCTCTGAGGCGGCCGGTACCCCTTTCTTGGATGAGACAGAACCCTTGACGGATTCGCAGATTTTTGCCCGGGCTTTATTTACCGAGGCGGCCGGTACCTCCGTCTGCCTTGGATGGACCGCATCCGCAGATTTTCGTCCGGCCTTAGCTTAAGGAGACGGCCGTTGCCTCCGATCCTCCGGGCTAGAGCCGGGTGAGGTCGTCTCGAACCACGTGCCTGAAGGCCGCCTACGCCGGATTCGGCCCCGCTCATTCGTCGGAGTGACCGCCCGACGCGGGCATCGCTAGATTAGCCGTGGCCCCGATCCTTCCCCATCGACAGCCTTTCGCCCCCTGTACTCCGGCCTGTTAATAGAGGCGGCCGGTACCCCCACCTTGGATGAGCCAGAATCCTTGACGGACCATTCGCAGATTTTTGCCCGGGCTTTGTTTACCGAGGCGGCCGGTACCTCCGTCTGCCTTGGATGGACCGCATCCGCAGATTTTCGTCCGGCCTTAGCTTAAGGAGACGGCCGTTGCCTCCGATCCTCCGGGCTAGAGCCGGGTGAGGTCGTCTCGAACCACGTGCCTGAAGGCCGCCTCGCGCCGGATTCGGCCCCGCTCATTCGTCGGAGTGACCGCCCGACGCGGGCATCGCTAGATTAGCCGTGGCCCCGATCCTTCCCCATCGACAGCCTTTCGCCCCCTGTACTCCGGCCTGTTAGTAAGGCGGCCGGTACCCCCTTTCTTGGATGAGCCAGAATCCTTGACGGACCGTTCGCAGATTTTTGCCCGGCCTGTGTTTAAGGAGGCGGCCGGTACCTCCTTCCTTGGATGACCCACTACCCTTGACGGGCCCATTCGCAGATTTTTGCCCGGCCTGTTAATAGAGGCGGCCGGTACCCCCTTTCTTGGATGACCTACTACCCTTGACGGGCCATTCGCAGATTTTTGCCCGGCCTGTGTTTAAGGAGGCGGCCGGTACCTCCTTCCTTGGATGACCCACTACCCTTGACGGGCCCATTCGCAGATTTTTGCCCGGCCTGTTAATAGAGGCGGCCGGTACCCCCTTTCTTGGATGACCTACTACCCTTGACGGGCCATTCGCAGATTTTTGCCCGGCCTGTGTTTAAGGAGGCGGCCGGTACCTCCTTCCTTGGATGACCCACTACCCTTGACGGGCCCATTCGCAGATTTTTGCCCGGCCTGTTAATAGAGGCGGCCGGTACCCCCTTTCTTGGATGACCTACTACCCTTGACGGGCCATTCGCAGATTTTTGCCCGGCCTGTGTTTAAGGAGGCGGCCGGTACCTCCTTCCTTGGATGACCTTCTACCCTTGACGGGCCATTCGTGGATTTTTGCCCGGCCTGTGTTTAGGGAGGCGACCGGTCCTCCGTAACTTGATCGGATTTCCCTTCCGGCCTGAGTTTATGGAGGCGGCCGGTCCTCCGTAGCTTGATTGGATTTCCCTTCCGGCCTGTGTTTATGGAGGCGGCCGGTCCTCCGTAGCTTGATTGGATTTCCCTTCCGGCCTGAGTTTATGGAGGCGGCCGGTCCTCCGTAGCTTGATCGGATTTCCCTTCCAGCCTGTGTTTAAGGAGGCGGCTGGTCCTCCCCGGTCGGTTGCCAAGCGACCGGGACCCGCAAGTGGGCAGGAACCGTCCACCCAACGCCGGCGAGCCGGGGCCGGTGGGGGCCCTACCAAGGCGGGTCTAACTTCAGGCGGTGCAAACGGGGGAGGGGGGTAAGGACGGCTGCCGGGAGCAGACAGCCGTCCCCGGGAGGGGGTAGTAGCTTCGCGGCGGCCGCCGGGAGCAGACGGCCGTCCGCGCATTCTGCCAATGCCTGTAGGACTTTGAATATTTCACAGCCGTGCCGTGGCACTTAGAAAATTTTTCAGAGACGTGGCACTTAGAAAGTTTTTCAGAGATGTGGCACTTTGAAAGTTTTTGAGAGATGTGGCACTTTGAAAGTTTTTGAGAGATGTGGCACTTAGAAATTTTTTGAGAGATGTGGCACTTTGAAATTTTTTGAGAAATGTGGCACTTTGAAAATTTTTGAGAAATGTGGCACTTAGAAAATTTTCTCTCTCTCTCTGGAAGTGCCGTGCCTTCTTCAGTTCTGCTATCCGAGCAGGGGACGCTTGCTGGCGGCCGTTACCAGCGCTCGGACCAGGCCCAATTGATTTGCATGGAAAACAATTGCGTCCCCCATGCTCGTTCTGACTATATTTTGCGAAAGGGGGGTAAAGTGATGAGTACACAAAGTGGGGGGACCAACCCATGTACTCTAGAAAAAGTACATGGGTTGACAAAAGACCAGTTGGTAATGCACCCCTGGTACCCAAACCCCTGGTACCTTTAGGCACTTAGAAAAAATTTCGCCCAAATTTGGAGGTCGCTCCAGGGGAAGAGGCCGAATTTTCGCCTATTACGGCCGACCGCGGGAACCAGCCGAGGCGGACGCTTTTCGGCGCAAGAGCCGTTGGCACTTAGAAAATATTCGCTAAACTTCAAAGGACCTCCAGGGGAAGAGGCCGAATTGTCACTTTTTCTGGCCGACATCGGGAACCAGCCGAGTCGGACTCTTTACGGCGGAGCAGCCGTTGGCACTTAGAAAATATTCGCCAAACTCGGCCGGACTTCCAGGGGAAGAGGCCGAATTGTCACTTGTTCTGCCCGACATCGGGAACCAGCCGAGTCGGACACTTTAAGGCGGAGCAGCCGTTGGCACTTAGAAAATATTCGCCAAACTTGAACGGACCTCCAGGGGAAGAGGCCGAATTTTCACCTGTTCTGGCCGACATCGGGAACCAGCCGAGTCGGACGCTTTAAGGCGGAGCAGCCGTTGGCACTTAGAAAATATTCGTTAAACTTGAAAGGACCTCCAGGGGAAGAGGCCGAATTGTCACTTGTTCTGGCCGACATCGGGAACCAGCCGAGTCGGACGCTTTAAGGCGGAGCAGCCGTTGGCACTCAGAAAATATTCGTTAAACTTGAAAAGACCTCCAGGGGAAGAGGCCGAATTGTCACTTGTTCTGGCCGACATCGGGAACCAGCCGAGTCGGGCCCTTTAAGGCTGAGCAGCCGTTGGCACTTAGGAAATATTTGCCTTAACTCGGCCGGACTTCCAGGGGAAGAGGCCGAATTTTCACCTGTTCTGGCCGACATCGGGAACCAGCCGAGTCGGACGCTTTAAGGCGGAGCAGCCGTTGGCACTTAGAAAATATTCGTTAAACTTGAAAGGACCTCCAGGGGAAGAGGCCGAATTGTCACTTGTTCTGGCCGACATCGGGAACCAGCCGAGTCGGACGCTTTAAGGCTGAGCAGCCGTTGGCACTTAGAAAATATTCGTTAAACTTCAACTGACCTCCAGGGGAAGAGGCCGAATTTTCACTTGTTCTGGCCGACATCGGGAACCAGCCGAGTCGGACGCTTTACGGCGGAGCAGCCGTTGGCACTTAGGAAATATTCGTTAAACTTCAACTGACCTCCAGGGGAAGAGGCCGAATTTTCACTTGTTCTGGCCGACATCGGGAACCAGCCGAGTCGGACGCTTTTCGGCGCAAGAGCCGTTGGCACTTAGAAAATATTCGTTAATCTTGAACGGACCTCCAGGGGAAGAGGCCGAATTTCCACTTATTCTGGCCGACATCGGGAACCAGCCGAGTCGGACGCTTTACGGCGGAGCAGCCGTTGGCACTTAGAAAATATTCGTTAAACTTCAACTGACCTCCAGGGGAAGAGGCCGATTTTTCACTTGTTCTGGCCGACATCGGGAACCAGCCAAGTCGGACCCTTTACGGCGGAACAGCCGTTGGCACTTAGGAAATATTTGCCTTAACTCGGCCGGACTTCCAGGGGAAGAGGCCGAATTTTCACTTGTTCTGGCCGACATCGGGAACCAGCCGAGTCGGACTCTTTACGGCGGAACAGCCGTTGGCACTTAGGAAATATTCGCCGAACTTGGCCGGACTTCCAGGGGAAGAGGCCGATTTTTCACTTGTTCTGGCCGACATCGGGAACCAGCCGAGTCGGACTCTTTACGGCGGAACAGCCGTTGGCACTTAGGAAATATTCGCCAAACTTGGCCGCACTTCCAGGGGAAGAGGCCGAATTTTTACTTGTTCTGGCCGACATCGGGAACCAGCCGAGTCGGACGCTTTACGGCGGAGCAGCCGTTGGCACTTAGGAAATATTCGCCAAACTTGGCCGCACTTCCAGGGGAAGAGGCCGAATTTTCACTTGTTCTGGCCGACATCGGGAACCAGCCGAGTCGGACTCTTTACGGCGGAGCAGCCGTTGGCACTTAGAAAATATTCGTTAAACTTCAACTGACCTCCAGGGGAAGAGGCCGATTTTTCACTTGTTCTGGCCGACATCGGGAACCAGCCGAGTCGGACCCTTTAAGGCTGAGCAGCCGTTGGCACTTAGGAAATATTTGCCTTAACTCGGCCGGACTTCCAGGGGAAGAGGCCGGATTTTCACTTGTTCTGGCCGACATCGGGAACCAGCCGAGTCGGTCTCTTTACGGCGGAACAGCCGTTGGCACTTAGGAAATATTCGCCGAACTCGGCCGGACTTCCAGGGGAAGAGGCCGATTTTTCACTTGTTCTGGCCGACATCGGGAACCAGCCGAGTCGGACACTTTACGGCGGAGCAGCCGTTGGCACTTAGGAAATATTCGCCAAAATGTTCCGGACCTCCAGGGGAAGTGGCCGAATTTTCACTCGTTCTGGCCGACCGGAGGAACCAGCCGAGTCGGTCTCTTTACGGCGGAGCAGCCGTTGGCACTTAGGAAATATTCGCCGAACTCGGCCGGACTTCCAGGGGAAGAGGCCGATTTTTCACTTGTTCTGGCCGACATCGGGAACCAGCCGAGTCGGACACTTTACGGCGGAGCAGCCGTTGGCACTTAGGAAATATTTGCCTTAACTCGGCCGGACTTCCAGGGGAAGAGGCCGGATTTTCACTTGTTCTGGCCGACATCGGGAACCAGCCGAGTCGGACTCTTTAAGGCTGAGCAGCCGTTGGCACTTAGGAAATATTTGCCTTAACTCGGCCGGACTTCCAGGGGAAGAGGCCGGATTTTCACTTGTTCTGGCCGACATCGGGAACCAGCCGAGTCGGACACTTTACGGCGGAGCAGCCGTTGGCACTTAGGAAATATTTGCCTTAACTCGGCCGGACTTCCAGGGGAAGAGGCCGGATTTTCACTTGTTCTGGCCGACATCGGGAACCAGCCGAGTCGGACACTTTAAGGCTGAGCAGCCGTTGGCACTTAGGAAATATTTGCCTTAACTCGGCCGGACTTCCAGGGGAAGAGGCCGGATTTTCACTCGTTCTGGCCGACCGGAGGAACCAGCCGAGGCGGACACTTTACGGCGGTTGAGCCGTTGGCACTTAGGAAATATTCGCCAAAATGTTCCGGACCTCCAGGGGAAGAGGCCGAATTTTCACTTGTTCTGGCCGACCGGGGGAACCGGCCGAGGCGGACACTTTACGGCGGAGCAGCCGTTGGCACTTAGGAAATATTCGCCAAAATGTTCCGGACCTCCAGGGGAAGTGGCCGAATTTTCACTCGTTCTGGCCGACCGGAGGAACCAGCCGAGGCGGACACTTTACGGCGGTTGAGCCGTTGGCACTTAGGAAATATTCGCCAAAATGTTCCGGACCTCCAGGGGAAGAGGCCGAATTTTCACTTGTTCTGGCCGACCGGGGGAACCAGCCGAGGCGGACACTTTACGGCGGAGCAGCCGTTGGCACTTTGAAAATATTCGCCAAAATGTTCCGGACCTCCAGGGGAAGAGGCCGAATTTTCGCTCGTTCGGGCCGACCGGGAGAACCAGCCGAGGCGGACACTTTACGGCGGTTGAGCCGTTGGCACTTAGAAATTATTCAGACTTCCATAAACACACATCGGCCTTTTGCCGTCACTGCCCGGGATGGGCACCGTGGTAGCTAGGACAGTTCGTGTGACAGCTTCCGCTGGCACTTAGACAATTTTTAAAATGAAAATAAACAGTTCTGCACATACGTGCCGACTATATTTTGCGAAAGGGGGGTAAAGTGATGAGTACACTAAGTGGGGGGACCAAGTACATAAAGCCTACCCCTGGTACCTCAGAGAGGCCGAATTGACACATTTTGTGTCCGACCGCGGGAACCAGCCGAGGCGGACGCTTTTCGGCGCAAGAGCCGTTGGCACTTAGAAAATATTCGTTAATCTTGAACGGACCTCCAGGGGAAGAGGCCGAATTTTCACTTGTTCTGGCCGACATCGGGAACCAGCCGAGTCGGACGCTTTACGGCGGAGCAGCCGTTGGCACTTTGAAAATATTCGTTAAACTTCAACTGACCTCCAGGGGAAGAGGCCGAATTTCCACTTGTTCTGGCCGACATCGGGAACCAGCCGAGTCGGACACCTTACGGCGGAAGAGCCGATGGCACTTAGAAAATATTCGTTAAACTTGACAGGACCTCCAGGGGAAGAGGCCGAATTTTCGCTCGTTCGGGCCGACCGGAGGAACCGGCCGAGTCGGACACCTTACGGCGGAAGAGCCGATGGCACTTAGAAAATATTCGTTAAACTTGACAGGACCTCCAGGGGAAGAGGCCGAATTTTCGCTCGTTCAGGCCGACCGGAGGAACCGGCCGAGTCGGACACCTTACGGCGGAAGAGCCGATGGCACTTTGAAAATATTCGTTAAACTTGACAGGACCTCCAGGGGAAGAGGCCGAATTTTCGCTCGTTCAGGCCGACATCGGGAACCAGCCGGGTCGGACACGTTACGGCGGAAGAGCCGATGGCACTTTGAAAATATTCGTTAAACTTGACAGGACCTCCAGGGGAAGAGGCCGAATTTTCGCTCGTTCAGGCCGACATCGGGAACCAGCCGGGTCGGACACGTTACGGCGGAAGAGCCGATGGCACTTAGAAAATATTCGTTAAACTTGACAGGACCTCCAGGGGAAGAGGCCGAATTTTCGCTCGTTCAGGCCGACCGGAGGAACCGGCCGAGTCGGACACCTTACGGCGGAAGAGCCGATGGCACTTAGAAAATATTCGTTAAACTTGACAGGACCTCCAGGGGAAGAGGCCGAATTTTCGCTCGTTCGGGCCGACCGGAGGAACCGGCCGAGTCGGACACCTTACGGCGGAAGAGCCGATGGCACTTAGAAAATATTCGCCAAAATGTTCCGGACCTCCAGGGGAAGAGGCCGAATTTTCGCTCGTTCAGGCCGACCGGAGGAACCGGCCGAGTCGGACACCTTACGGCGGAAGAGCCGATGGCACTTAGAAAATATTCGTTAAACTTGACAGGACCTCCAGGGGAAGAGGCCGAATTTTCGCTCGTTCGGGCCGACCGGAGGAACCAGCCGGGTCGGACACGTTACGGCGCAACAGCCGTTGGCACTTTGAAAATATTCGCCAAAATGTTCCGGACCTCCAGGGGAAGAGGCCGAATTTTCGCTCGTTCGGGCCGACCGGAGGAACCAGCCGGGTCGGACACGTTACGGCGCAACAGCCGTTGGCACTTTGAAAATATTCGCCAAAATGTTCCGGACCTCCAGGGGAAGAGGCCGAATTTTCGCTCGTTCGGGCCGACCGGAGGAACCAGCCGCGTCGGACACGTTACGGCGCAACAGCCGTTGGCACTTTGAAAATATTCGCCAAAATGTTCCGGACCTCCAGGGGAAGAGGCCGAATTTTCGCTCGTTCGGGCCGACCGGAGGAACCAGCCGGGTCGGACACGTTACGGCGCAACAGCCGTTGGCACTTTGAAAATATTCGCCAAAATGTTCCGGACCTCCAGGGGAAGAGGCCGAATTTTCGCTCGTTCGGGCCGACCGGAGGAACCAGCCGCGTCGGACACGTTACGGCGCAACAGCCGTTGGCACTTTGAAAATATTCGCCAAAATGTTCCGGACCTCCAGGGGAAGAGGCCGAATTTTCGCTCGTTCGGGCCGACCGGAGGAACCAGCCGGGTCGGACACGTTACGGCGCAACAGCCGTTGGCACTTTGAAAATATTCGCCAAAATGTTCCGGACCTCCAGGGGAAGAGGCCGAATTTTCGCTCGTTCGGGCCGACCGGAGGAACCAGCCGCGTCGGACACTTTACGGCGGTGGAGCCGTTGGCACTTTGAAAATATTCGCCAAAGTCGTCCGGACCTCCAGGGGAAGAGGCCGAATTTTCGCTCGTTCGGGCCGACCGGAGGAACCAGCCGGGTCGGACACGTTACGGCGCAACAGCCGTTGGCACTTTGAAAATATTCGCCAAAATGTTCCGGACCTCCAGGAGAAGAGGCCGAATTTTCGCTCGTTCGGGCCGACCGGAGGAACCAGCCGGGTCGGACACTTTACGGCGGAACAGCCGTTGGCACTTTGAAAATATTCGCCAAAGTCGTCCGGACCTCCAGGGGAAGAGGCCGAATTTTCGCTCGTTCGGGCCGACCGGAGGAACCAGCCGGGTCGGACACTTTACGGCGGAACAGCCGTTGGCACTTTGAAAATATTCGCCAAAGTCGTCCGGACCTCCAGGGGAAGAGGCCGAATTTTCGCTCGTTCGGGCCGACCGGAGGAACCAGCCGGGTCGGACACGTTACGGCGCAACAGCCGTTCGCACTTAGAAAATATTCGCCAAAGTCGTCCGGACCTCCAGGGGAAGAGGCCGAATTTTCGCTCGTTCGGGCCGACCGGAGGAACCAGCCGGGTCGGACACGTTACGGCGCAACAGCCGTTGGCACTTTGAAAATATTCGCCAAAATGTTCCGGACCTCCAGGGGAAGAGGCCGAATTTTCGCTCGTTCGGGCCGACCGGGAGAACCGGCCGAGGCGGACACTTTACGGCGGTTGAGCCGTTGGCACTTAGAAATTATTCAGACTTCCATCAAACACACATCGGCCTTTTGCCGTCACTGCCCGGGATGGGCACCGTGGTAGCTCGGACAGTTCGTGTGACAGCTTCCGCTGGCACTTAGACAATTTTTAAAATGAAAATAAACAGTTCTGCACATACGTGCCGACTATATTTTGCGAAAGGGGGGTAAAGTGATGAGTACACTAACTGGGGGGACCAAGTACATAAAGCCTACCCCTGGTACCTCAGAGAGGCCGAATTTTCGAATTCTGAGGCCGAGCTGGGGAACCAGACGAGGCGGACACTTTTCCGAGCGAGAGCCGATGGCACTTAGAAAATTTTCGGCTAAGTCGGCAGGACTTCCAGAGCGAGAGGCCGAATATTCGTCATCTGTGGCCGACCGGGGAACCAGCGGAGGCGGATAGGCGGTCACGGATGTCCCGCCGGCTGGTCCGCGGGCCAATTTGGGTCCCGTAATTTAGCGGTCGCGGTCCGGAATCCACGCCGGCCGGGGAACCAGCGCAGGCGGATAGGCGGTCACGGAGGTCCCGCCGGCTGGTCCGCGGGCCAATTTGGGTCCCGTAATTTAGCGGTCGCGGTCCGGAATCCACGCCGACCGGGGAACCAGCGGAGGCGGATAGGCGGTCACGGAGGTCCCGCCGGCTGGTCCGCGGGCCAATTTGGGTCCCGTAATTTAGCGGTCGCGGTCCGGAATCCACGCCGACCGGGGAACCAGCGGAGGCGGATAGGCGGTCACGGAGGTCCCGCCGGCTGGTCCGCGGGCCAATCGGGGTCCCGTAAGTTAGCGGTCGCGGCCCGGAATTCGCGCCGGCCGGGGAACCAGCGCAGGCGGATAGGCGGTCACGGAGGTCCCGCCGGCTGGTCCGCGGGCCAATCGGGGTCCCGTAAGTTAGCGGTCGCGGCCCGGAATTCGCGCCGGCCGGGGAACCAGCGCAGGCGGATAGGCGGTCACGGAGGTCCCGCCGGCTGGTCCGCGGGCCAATCGGGGTCCCGTAAGTTAGCGGTCGCGGCCCGGAATTCGCGCCGGCCCGCAGCCACCACCAGGCGGATAGGCGGTCACGGAGGTCCCGCCGGCCGGTCCGCGGGGGGAACTGCGCCCTCTGGCGGACACGCTATTGTAAATGAATGGGGTTTGGCACTTAGTGCATTTTTCGCCGAAGCCGACGAGCGCTCCGGGCGAGGAGGCCGGATTCTCGCCATCCGTGGCCGGCCGGGGAACCGGCCAAGGCGGATAGGCGGTCACGGGGGTCCCGCCGGCTGGTCCGCGGGCCAATTGGGGTCCCGTAAGTTAGCGGTCGCGGCCCGGAATCCGCGCCGGCCAGCAGCCACCGGGAGGCGGATAGGCTGTCACGGAGGTCCCGCCGGCCGGTCCGCGGGGGGAACTGCGCCCTCTGGCGGACACGCTATTGTAAATGAATGGGGTTTGGCACTTAGTGCATTTTTCGCCGAAGCCGACGAGCGCTCCGGGCGAGGAGGCCGGATTCTCGCCATCCGTGGCCGGCCGGGGAACCGGCCAAGGCGGATAGGCGGTCACGGGGGTCCCGCCGGCTGGTCCGCGGGCCAATTGGGGTCCCGTAAGTTAGCGGTCGCGGCCCGGAATCCGCGCCGGCCAGCAGCCACCGGGAGGCGGATAGGCTGTCACGGAGGTCCCGCCGGCTGGTCCGCGGGCCATTTAGGGTCCCGTAGGTGAGCGGTCGCGGCCCGGAATCCAGGCCGGCCAGGAGGCACCGCCAGGCGGATAGGCGGTCACGGAGGTCCCGCCAGCTGGTCCGCGGGCCATTTATGGTCCCGTAAGTTAGCGGTCGCGGCCCGGAATCCACGCCGGCCAGGAGGCACCGGCAGGCGGATGGGCGGTCACGGAGGTCCCGCCAGCTGGTCCGCGGGCCGTTTAGGGTCCCGTAAGTTAGCGGTCGCGGCCCGGAATCCACGCCGGCCAGGAGGCACCGCCAGGCGGGTAGGCTGTCACGGAGGTCCCGCCAGCTGGTCCGCGGGCCAATTAGGGTCCCGTAAGTTAGCGGTCGCGGCCCGGAATCCGCGCCGGCCAGCAGCCACCGCCAGGCGGGTAGGCTGTCACGGAGGTCCCGCCGGCCGGTCCGCGGGCCAATCAGGGTCCCGTAAGTGAGCGGTCGCGGCCCGGAATGCACGCCGGCCAGCAGGCACCGCCAGGCGGATAGGCGGTCACGGAGGTCCCGCCGGCCGGTCCGCGGGCCAATCAGGGTCCCGTAAGTGAGCGGTCGCGGCCCGGAATGCACGCCGGCCAGGAGGCACCGCCAGGCGGATAGGCGGTCACGGAGGTCCCGCCGGCCGGTCCGCTGGCCAATTACCTCCAGCCGAGCGGATATGAACTTTATTAGCACCTTCTACGAGATGGCGGAGCCTTATTCGACAACCAGCACCTCGGCTTAGCATTTTCCACGGCCCGCTGATCTTCCAGAAGACGTCCAGCCGGTTTCCTCCTCACATTTTAAGCCGGCCGAGGCTTCCGGCACCCCGGCTAAGCTTTCTCCACGGCCCGCTGAGCTTCCAGAAGACCTCCAGCCGGTTCTCCCGGTGCTTTCCTCCTCACGTTTTAAGCCGGCCGAGGCTTCCGGCACCCCGGCTAAGCTTTTTCCCACACCCCGCTGAGCTTCCAGGGGACCTCCAGCCGGTTCTCCCGGTGCTTTCCTCCTCACGTTTAAGCCGGCCGAGGCTCCCGGCACCCCGGCCAAGCGTTTCCCACGGCCCGCTGAGCTTCCAGGGGACCTCCGGCCGGTTCTCCGCGCGCTTTCCTCCTCACTTTTAAGCCGGCCGAGGCTTCCGGCACCCCGGCCAAGCGTTTCCCACGTCCCGCTGAGCTTCCAGGGGACCTCCGGCCGGTTCTCCGCGCGCTTTCCTCCTCACATTTTAAGCCGGCCGAGGCTCCAGGCACCCCGGCTAAGCTTTCTCCACGGCCCGCTGAGCTTCCAGGGGACCTCCGGCCGGTTCTCCGCGCGCTTTCCTCCTCACTTGTAAGCCGGCCGAGGCTCCAGGCACCCCGGCCAAGCGTTTCCCACGGCCCGCTGAGCTTCCAGGGGACCTCCAGCCGGTTCTCCCGGGGCCTCGCGCCTCGCTTTGTGAGCCGGCCGAGGCTTCCAGCACCTCGGCTGAGCGTTTCCCACGGCCCGCTGAGCTTCCAGGGGACCTCCAGCCGGTTCTCCGCGCGCTTTCCTCCTCACTTGTAAGCCGGCCGAGGCTCCAGGCACCTCGGCTAAGCGTTTTGAACGGCCCGCTGAGCTTCCAGGGGACCTCCAGCCGGTTCTCCGCGCGCCCCCCCTCCCAACTTTTTAAGCCGGCCGAGGCTTCCGGCACCCCGGCCAAGCGTTTCCCACGGCCCGCTGAGCTTCCAGCGGACCTCCGGCCGGTTCTCCGCGCGCCCCCCTCCTAACTCGACGCCCGAGGAGGCTCCCGGCACCCCGGCTAAGCGATTTGAACGGCCCGCTGATCTCCCGGAGGTCGCAACGGGGAATTGCCTCCCTCTCGCGGACACGGCGCGTAAATGCACCGCCTCTCGCACTTTGCGCACACTCACTCGCATCGCTACGCCTCCCGTGGCACTTTAAGCGACCGGGACCACCGCGAGCGCGGGTGATGACTAAGAGGCTCCCCGGCCGGCCTCGCGGAGCTCCGACGCTCCCCCGCCGGACTTCCGGCGGCCGGCCGGAGCCTCGGCACGGCTGCCGCACTCCCTAATAACACCCCGCGGACCCCCGCGAGCCGAACGCTCGCTGCCGCGGGCGACCCGTGGTACCCCACGTGCCGAGGCGGACGCGTGACGGCGCGGGAGCCCTCGGCACTATATCACGGTCACGCATGTAGTCAAATCGTGTAAAATCACCGTTAGTTTATTCACAATATACGTAATAATTAAATACATATCAACACCGCGTATATTATTAATAAACATATGCATGTATTTATTTAATAATTAAATAAATAATAACATCGCGTATAATCATGCGTAATACTATCACACTTGTTATCAGCGGACGTCGGCCCGGGCTCCGGGGCAAGAGGCCGAATTTTCGCTCGTTCGGGCCGACCGGGGAACCGGCGAAGGCGGACGCATCGCGGCGCGAGAGCCGTTGGCACTTTGAAAAAAAAAAAAAAATTCGCCCACCGGGCTCCGGGGAAGAGGCCGATTTTTCGCCGTTCGCGGCCGACCGGGGAACCGGCGAAGGCGGACGCATCGCGGCGCGAGAGCCGTTGGCACTTTGGAAAAAAAAAAAAAAAAAAAAAAATTCGCCCACCGGGCTCCGGGGGAAGAGGCCGGCTTTTCGCCGTTCGCGGCCGACCGGGGAACCGGCGAAGGCGGACGCGCTCTCTAACGAGCCCCGCCGGCCGGAGGAAGTGCGCCCTCTGGCGGACACGCCGTTGTAAATGAATGGGGTTTGGCACTTAGTGCATTTTTCGCCCAAGTCGAAGCGCGCTCCGGGCGAGGAGGCCGGATTCTCGCCACCCGTGGCCGGCCGGGGAACCGGCCAAGGCGGATGGGCTGTCACGGAGGACCCGCCGGCTGGTCCGCGGGCCGATTAGGGTCCCGCGAGTGAGCGGTGGCGGTCCGGAATCCAGGCCGGCCAGGAGGCACTGCCAGGCGGATAGGCTTTCACGGAGGTCCCGCCGGCTGGTCCGCGGGCCGTTTAGGGTCCCGCGAGTGAGCGGTGGCGGTCCGGAATCCAGGCCGGCCAGGAGGCACCGCCAGGCGGATAGGCTTTCACCGAGGACCCGCCGGCTGGTCCGCGGGCCGTTTAGGGTCCCGTAAGTTAGCGGTCGCGGTCCGGAATACAGGCCGTCCAGGAGGCACCGCCAGGCGGATAGGCTTTCACGGGGGACCCGCCGGCTGGTCCGCGGGCCGTTTAGGGTCCCGTAAGTTAGCGGTCGCGGTCCGGAATACAGGCCGTCCAGGAGGCACTGCCAGGCGGATACACTCTCTAACGAGCCCCGCCGGCTGGTCCGCCGGGGGAAGTGCGCCCTCTGGCGGACACGCCGTTGTAAATGAATGGGGTTTGGCACTTAGTGCATTTTTCGACCAGCGGCAACGCAGGCTGACGGGCGGCCGCTTCCGCGGGCCGGCACTACTCTACGGAGGCGCTAGCCGCCTCCGGTGGGGGCCGTGTGATCTCGCTGGATGCCCGGGGACCTTCCGCCAGGCCCGGCCGCAGCTTTTGCGCGCGCCCGGTCCTATTACCTGGTGGAAGCTGGAGGCCGGGGCTCGGCAGCTCGCTGCCCGGGGACCCTCCGCGAGGCCCGGCCGCAGCTTTTACGCACGGCCGCTGCTATTCTCTGGCTCCGGCTTCGTCCCGGAGGGTGCTTGGGGAACGGCGGCGCACACCGCGAACGGCCGGTGGCGGTCGGCTGGTGGCGGTCGGCTGGTGGCGGTCGGCTGGTGGCGGTCGGGGGTGGCGCTTGGGGATGGCGCTTGGGGATGGTGGCTGTCGGCTGGTGGCGGTCGGCTGGTGGCGGTCGGCTGGTGGCGGTCGGGGGTGGCGCTTGGGGATGGCGCTTGGGGATGGTGGCTGTCGGCTGGTGGCGGTCGGCTGGTGGCGGTCGGCTGGTGGCGGTCGGGGGTGGCGCTTGGGGATGGCGCTTGGGGATGGTGGCTGTCGGCTGGTGGCGGTCGGCTGGTGGCGGTCGCCTTGTGGCGGTCGGGGATGGCGCTTGGGGATGGTGGCGGTCGCCTTGTGGCGGTCGGCTGGTGGCGGTCGGCTGGTGGCGGTCGGGGGGTGGCGGTCGGGGATGGCGCTTGGGGATGGTGGCTGTCGGCTGGTGGCGGTCGGCTGGTGGCGGTCGGCTGGTGGCGGTCGGGGGGTGGCGGTCGGGGGTGGCGCTTGGGGATGGTGGCTGTCGCCTTGTGGCGGTCGGCTGGTGGCGGTCGGCTGGTGGCGGTCGGGGGGTGGCGGTCGGGGGTGGCGCTTGGGGATGGTGGCTGTCGCCTTGTGGCGGTCGGCTGGTGGCGGTCGCCTTGTGGCGGTCGGGGGGTGGCGGTCGGGGATGGCGCTTGGGGATGGTGGCTGTCGCCTTGTGGCGGTCGGCTGGTGGCGGTCGCCTTGTGGCGGTCGGGGGGTGGCGGTCGGGGATGGCGCTTGGGGATGGTGGCTGTCGCCTTGTGGCGGTCGGCTGGTGGCGGTCGCCTTGTGGCGGTCGGGGGGTGGCGGTCGCCTTGTGGCGGTCGGGGGGTGGCGGTCGGGGATGGCGGCGGTCGGCTGGTGGCGGTCGCCTTGTGGCGGTCGGGGGGTGGCGGTCGGGGATGGCGCTTGGGGATGGTGGCTGTCGCCTTGTGGCGGTCGGCTGGTGGCGGTCGCCTTGTGGCGGTCGGGGGGTGGCGGTCGGGGATGGCGCTTGGGGATGGTGGCTGTCGCCTTGTGGCGGTCGGCTGGTGGCGGTCGCCTTGTGGCGGTCGGGGGGTGGCGGTCGCCTTGTGGCGGTCGGGGGGTGGCGGTCGGGGATGGCGCTTGGGGATGGTGGCTGTCGGCTGGTGGCGGTCGGCTGGTGGCGGTCGGCTGGTGGCGGTCGGGGGGTGGCGGTCGGGGGTGGCGCTTGGGGATGGTGGCTGTCGCCTTGTGGCGGTCGGCTGGTGGCGGTCGGCTGGTGGCGGTCGGGGGGTGGCGGTCGGGGGTGGCGCTTGGGGATGGTGGCTGTCGCCTTGTGGCGGTCGGCTGGTGGCGGTCGCCTTGTGGCGGTCGGGGGGTGGCGGTCGGGGATGGCGCTTGGGGATGGTGGCTGTCGCCTTGTGGCGGTCGGCTGGTGGCGGTCGCCTTGTGGCGGTCGGGGGGTGGCGGTCGGGGATGGCGCTTGGGGATGGTGGCTGTCGCCTTGTGGCGGTCGGCTGGTGGCGGTCGCCTTGTGGCGGTCGGGGGGTGGCGGTCGCCTTGTGGCGGTCGGGGGGTGGCGGTCGGGGATGGCGCTTGGGGATGGTGGCTGTCGCCTTGTGGCGGTCGGCTGGTGGCGGTCGCCTTGTGGCGGTCGGGGGGTGGCGGTCGCCTTGTGGCGGTCGGGGATGGCGCTTGGGGATGGTGGCTGTCGCCTTGTGGCGGTCGCCTTGTGGCGGTCGCCTTGTGGCGGTCGGGGATGGCGCTTGGGGATGGTGGCTGTCGCCTTGTGGCGGTCGGCGGTGGTGGTTTGGGACCGGCGTCCGGCGCAAAGTGCGTGTTGCGCGGGCCGGAGAAAATTTAGGCCAGGGGCCCGCCGCTGGAGAAATTTTTAGGTACCAGGGGTGGATTTTTTTTGTCACCGCAGGAGGGGGACGTTGCCTCCGTCCGTGTCCGACGGAAAGTGCGTGTTGCGCGGGCCGGAGAAAGTTTAGGCCAGGGGCCCGCCGCTGGAGAAATTTTTAGGTACCAGGGGTGGATTTTTCTTGTCACCGCAGGAGGGGGACGTTGCCTCCGTCGGTGTCCGGCGGAAAGTGCGTGTTGCGCGG
>NW_026061423.1:322500-342500 GCF_024217435.2 Syngnathus scovelli | reverse complement strand
GATTTGGGTAACAATCGTGTCTTGCACTCCTTGAAGGCCTGGGGAACAACTCCACGCACCATCCATGTCGTAAACAGCCTCGCCAGATTCCGGCCGTCCGGGTCCCAGTCAAGAAGAGCCTGCTTCCTGATCCCATCTGGTCCCGGCGCCGATCGCTTGCCCAACTTAGCCAGGTTTGACACCACTTCCGGCCCCAGGATTGGGTGATAGAATTGTTCATTATCGGCGGTCAGTCTCACCGCGAAGCCAGGCAGTCCATGAAACGGTCTAACCGTTTCCCATTTCTCTTTAAAATGTTCATACACTGGCTTAATCGGCAATTCACACCTTAGGGGCGTCAGACCATCTAAGATCCGCCGTGCCAGCCCCTTCCTCGCCGCAGAATAGCCGCGTTGTTGATGATAAAACACATTCCTCTTGTGAGCGAGCCGCCTCGCCCACCCTTTCAAAGCCTGTCCTCGACGCCGAGACCCCGCCAACGTTTTTGGCCACACTACCATTCCACCCAGAGCTTTCATGAGATCAGAAGCAGAAGACTCGATCAGTTTAGGCTCCTGACCTGCTTCCCTAACTAAGCCGGCAGTGGCCCGATGCTCCTCATCCCCCGCCTGTAGTACTTCCAAGACTCTATTCTCCACCATGTCTGGAAGCGACGAGGGTAAGGTCCATTTCTGGGGCAACGCCCTGGAGACCGGGGCGCGCCGACGCACACCGGACGCACTGCCTGCCGTACCGCCGCACAGGGAACTCCACTTCCTCTTCACCTGTTCTTTGGTCTTGCCCGTATCCAACACCCGGGCTACAACCGCATATTTCCATCCGTGACTTCCATACTTCTTCATGAGTTTCTTGAGGTTCTTGACCTCCATTTCACTCCATTCATCCTCTCCCAACCTGACTCTCTTGCCATGGCTCCGGTCCTTCGAGGTCCCAAACCACACCTCCGCATGGGCGTGCCGCATATGCTGAGACACTCCAACAGCCGTCCGAAAACGACGCCCACAGTGATCGCAAGCGACCCCTTGGACTCCACCCACCCCGCACACGCTCCGGCATTTCGGAACATGACACTGAATGGAATGGCTGTTTTCACTGCGCCTTTCGCACATGCCACACACGTACATGACAGACGTACCCGCATGCCGGGAGGCAAAATGCACACCCAGCCTACGAACACTGTCCACACGCACCCCACACACAGGGCAGTCCATGGAATCCCGAGGCAGATGCACCAAGACCTGGTCAGGGGGTCTCGACCTCCATACACTCGAAGTAGACGGGCCCTCTCCCGCATCATCATCATCATGCTCATTTTCTCGAACAGGCTGTGGCTCTAACACAGCCACCGTCGCCCCTACTCTCATCACCGAGACGACGGAAGCCACTGACACCACTGAAGAGTTCTCAAGAGCTTCGCCAGCCGGGGTCCACCCGCTCCTTCGGCCGGACTGACTGTGGCTCTGATCCTGCACGTCTGCTAGCACGGACTTCCTGTCCAAGGAGTTTTCGCAGCCATGGCCCGTAGAAGTGACTACAAGCCGGTCGGGGACCCCGAGCAATGCCTCCGGTGGTTGGTCCCCATGGCCCCCGGAGAGGTTGATTCGCTGTCCGTCCACGTGCCCAACCTCAAGCACGTCACGGGGAGGTAGCTCGAGCAGCAACAGCCCCTCTCCGAGCTGCGCCTCTGCCGCTTTTGATAACCCAGAACGGCAATCCTGGGCGGTCTGTTTATTCTCAGACATGCCTACGGCCTCACTACTATGAGAACATTCGAAAGTGCAGAGTCTCTCTATACTATCTGGACTATCTCGGGATCAACCCCGATCAGCAGCCAGCCAGGCCTGCCCGGCCTCGCCCCAATTCTTGTCGTAACCGTCTTCTGACCCACAAAGGAGAGGCCTTCCACAGAGTGTAAGACTCACCCCCCGTAAAGCCAGTCAGCGGCCAACACGCAAGCCTGCCGCACGGATTGTACATGTATAGGACCTTAAGGTCCTGGCCAAGTCCAAAGGATATCAACAGGGAGATACGTGGCCTGCAACACACTTGTGCCACCGCTCAGCCAGACGGCTTCGCTCGCATCTCGGAAAGGATTTGAGAAACATGTTTTGCAGAGGTGAGATCAGCAGGGGCATCCACATGACACTCCCACAGCCCCACCCCTGGTTATTGCCCCTAGGTGTTACTACCGCCGTTGTGTAGTCTCGGGTCATCTCGGTCCTGCTTCCATATTGTCGCACCTGGCCTACCGACAGGGCGCAGAGCTAACGCACAAGCCAGCCTACCAGATGCTAGAGATCGACTCACAGGGAGAGGAACCGTCCGCCCAACGCCGGCCAAAGGCCGGGGCCGGCAGGGGCCCTCCCCAAGGCGAGCCTATATTGTCAGTCGGTCAGATCGTTCGGGGGGGGAAGGTTAAGTGTGGCCACCGGGAACAAGTGGCCACCCTGGGGAAAAAACTACAGTAGGGCCAAAGCCGGGAACAGACATAAGCCCAGGAGCCATGCAGCCTTGCTACTTTCATCCCCACCATCAGAGATATCAGACTGACATGCACTCCGAGACGCTACGGACACCAAATAGCGCTCAGGGAGAAATTCTCACCTTTCGGGTCAGGAAGGTCGCCCAGGCCGTGCAGCCCCTTCCCAAAACTGCACCCCTGCCGATTTGATGAGCCAGCACGGCAATTCTGGCCGGAACCTTGTCACTCATTGTGCAGGAGGATAATGTGAGGGTGCCGTTCCCCCTTAAGCTGATTGCGTTAGCCGGCTCCCAAATGCGGTGTGTACTAAAGGCCGCACAGCCGTTACCAGCGGGCACCACGTGGAGGTGCAATCTTACTTGACGCGACTGACAGCCGAGGAGCAGCCCGCATCCGACTGCTCCCCATGGGCGACTGCCATGTCCCGTGACCCCCGGTCTCCATGTTTAAGAGAGTCATAGTTACTCCCGCCGTTTACCCGCGCTTCATTGAATTTCTTCACTTTGACATTCAGAGCACTGGGCAGAAATCACATCGCGTCAACACCCGCCTTGGACCTTCGCGATGCTTTGTTTTAATTAAACAGTCGGATTCCCCTGGTCCGTTCCAGTTCTAAGCCAGCTGCTTGGCGCCGGCCGAGGCCACCCGCCGGGAGCGCACCGAGCGGACGGCCGCCAACGCGACCGCCACCGGCCCCTCGCGGGGCCGGGAAGCGACCGGCCGACGTCCGCACCGCCGCGGGGCCCCGACGGGCGCCGCAGCTGAGATGATCCGCGGGAAGGGCCCGCCGCGCGTCCAAAGTCGCCTCCGCGCCCGCCACCCGGCACCCCCGCGACACCGCCCTCACCGACGGCCGACGACTGCGCTCGCCGGGGAACGTACGCCGGAGCCACCAAGCGCCCCCCGCCACCGGCCCCGGGTGGCTTGCGGGAAGGGGGCAGGGCGGGGCGGGCTTTCGCCCGACACCCGCCGCAAACCCCGCGACCCACCGCCCGCCCGGGAGGCGACGAGAAAGCACCGGCGCCTGACCGACGCACGCCTTGACCCCCACCGAACTAACAGCACGCACGAACCGCCGGATCCGACGGGGCGAGAGGGCGAGCGACGGAGCGGCCGCTCCCCCAGCCGCGGACGCGCCCAGCCCCGCTTCGCACCCCAGCCCGACCGACCCAGCCCTTAGAGCCAATCCTTGTCCCGAAGTTACGGATCTGATTTGCCGACTTCCCTTACCAGCCTTGTTCTAACATGCCAGAGGCTGTTCACCTTGGAGACCTGCTGCGGATATGGGTACGGCCTGGCGCGAGATTTATACTGTCTCCCCCGGATTTTCAAGGGCCGACGGGGGCTCACCGGACGCCGCCGGAACCGCGACGCTTTCCAGGGCACGGGCCCCTCTCTCGGGGCGAACCCATTCCAGGGCGCCCTGCCCTTCACTAAGAAAAGAGAACTCTCCCCGGGGCTCCCGCCAGCTTCTCCGGGATCGTTTGCGTTACCGCATCGGGCACGGCCCGGCGCGTGCCCGACCCTCGCGGGCCGGGTGCGCCGCAACGCGCGCCTGTCTCCGCCTTTCCAGGTTCGGGGATCTGAACCCGATTCCGGGCTAGAGCCGGGTGAGGTCGTCTCGAACCACGTGCCTGAAGGCCGCCTACGCCGGATTCGGCCCCGCTCATTCGTCGGAGTGACCGCCCGACGCGGGCATCGCTAGATTAGCCGTGGCCCCGATCCTTCCCCATCGACAGCCTTTCGCCCCCTGTACTCCGGCCTGTTAATAGAGGCGGCCGGTACCCCCACCTTGGATGAGCCAGAATCCTTGACGGACCATTCGCAGATTTTTGCCCGGGCTTTGTTTACCGAGGCGGCCGGTACCTCCGTCTGCCTTGGATGGACCGCATCCGCAGATTTTCGTCCGGCCTTAGCTTAAGGAGACGGCCGTTGCCTCCGATCCTCCGGGCTAGAGCCGGGTGAGGTCGTCTCGAACCACGTGCCTGAAGGCCGCCTCGCGCCGGATTCGGCCCCGCTCATTCGTCGGAGTGACCGCCCGACGCGGGCATCGCTAGATTAGCCGTGGCCCCGATCCTTCCCCATCGACAGCCTTTCGCCCCCTGTACTCCGGCCTGTTAGTAAGGCGGCCGGTACCCCCTTTCTTGGATGAGCCAGAATCCTTGACGGACCGTTCGCAGATTTTTGCCCGGCCTGTGTTTAAGGAGGCGGCCGGTACCTCCTTCCTTGGATGACCCACTACCCTTGACGGGCCCATTCGCAGATTTTTGCCCGGCCTGTTAATAGAGGCGGCCGGTACCCCCTTTCTTGGATGACCTACTACCCTTGACGGGCCATTCGCAGATTTTTGCCCGGCCTGTGTTTAAGGAGGCGGCCGGTACCTCCTTCCTTGGATGACCCACTACCCTTGACGGGCCCATTCGCAGATTTTTGCCCGGCCTGTTAATAGAGGCGGCCGGTACCCCCTTTCTTGGATGACCTACTACCCTTGACGGGCCATTCGCAGATTTTTGCCCGGCCTGTGTTTAAGGAGGCGGCCGGTACCTCCTTCCTTGGATGACCCACTACCCTTGACGGGCCCATTCGCAGATTTTTGCCCGGCCTGTTAATAGAGGCGGCCGGTACCCCCTTTCTTGGATGACCTACTACCCTTGACGGGCCATTCGCAGATTTTTGCCCGGCCTGTGTTTAAGGAGGCGGCCGGTACCTCCTTCCTTGGATGACCTTCTACCCTTGACGGGCCATTCGTGGATTTTTGCCCGGCCTGTGTTTAGGGAGGCGACCGGTCCTCCGTAACTTGATCGGATTTCCCTTCCGGCCTGAGTTTATGGAGGCGGCCGGTCCTCCGTAGCTTGATTGGATTTCCCTTCCGGCCTGTGTTTATGGAGGCGGCCGGTCCTCCGTAGCTTGATTGGATTTCCCTTCCGGCCTGAGTTTATGGAGGCGGCCGGTCCTCCGTAGCTTGATCGGATTTCCCTTCCAGCCTGTGTTTAAGGAGGCGGCTGGTCCTCCCCGGTCGGTTGCCAAGCGACCGGGACCCGCAAGTGGGCAGGAACCGTCCACCCAACGCCGGCGAGCCGGGGCCGGTGGGGGCCCTACCAAGGCGGGTCTAACTTCAGGCGGTGCAAACGGGGGAGGGGGGTAAGGACGGCTGCCGGGAGCAGACAGCCGTCCCCGGGAGGGGGTAGTAGCTTCGCGGCGGCCGCCGGGAGCAGACGGCCGTCCGCGCATTCTGCCAATGCCTGTAGGACTTTGAATATTTCACAGCCGTGCCGTGGCACTTAGAAAATTTTTCAGAGACGTGGCACTTAGAAAGTTTTTCAGAGATGTGGCACTTTGAAAGTTTTTGAGAGATGTGGCACTTTGAAAGTTTTTGAGAGATGTGGCACTTAGAAATTTTTTGAGAGATGTGGCACTTTGAAATTTTTTGAGAAATGTGGCACTTTGAAAATTTTTGAGAAATGTGGCACTTAGAAAATTTTCTCTCTCTCTCTGGAAGTGCCGTGCCTTCTTCAGTTCTGCTATCCGAGCAGGGGACGCTTGCTGGCGGCCGTTACCAGCGCTCGGACCAGGCCCAATTGATTTGCATGGAAAACAATTGCGTCCCCCATGCTCGTTCTGACTATATTTTGCGAAAGGGGGGTAAAGTGATGAGTACACTAAGTGGGGGGACCAACCCATGTACTCTAGAAAAAGTACATGGGTTGACAAAAGACCAGTTGGTAATGCACCCCTGGTACCCAAACCCCTGGTACCTTTAGGCACTTAGAAAAAATTTCGCCCAAATTTGGAGGTCGCTCCAGGGGAAGAGGCCGAATTTTCGCCTATTACGGCCGACCGCGGGAACCAGCCGAGGCGGACGCTTTTCGGCGCAAGAGCCGTTGGCACTTAGAAAATATTCGCTAAACTTCAAAGGACCTCCAGGGGAAGAGGCCGAATTGTCACTTTTTCTGGCCGACATCGGGAACCAGCCGAGTCGGACTCTTTACGGCGGAGCAGCCGTTGGCACTTAGAAAATATTCGCCAAACTCGGCCGGACTTCCAGGGGAAGAGGCCGAATTGTCACTTGTTCTGCCCGACATCGGGAACCAGCCGAGTCGGACACTTTAAGGCGGAGCAGCCGTTGGCACTTAGAAAATATTCGCCAAACTTGAACGGACCTCCAGGGGAAGAGGCCGAATTTTCACCTGTTCTGGCCGACATCGGGAACCAGCCGAGTCGGACGCTTTAAGGCGGAGCAGCCGTTGGCACTTAGAAAATATTCGTTAAACTTGAAAGGACCTCCAGGGGAAGAGGCCGAATTGTCACTTGTTCTGGCCGACATCGGGAACCAGCCGAGTCGGACGCTTTAAGGCGGAGCAGCCGTTGGCACTCAGAAAATATTCGTTAAACTTGAAAAGACCTCCAGGGGAAGAGGCCGAATTGTCACTTGTTCTGGCCGACATCGGGAACCAGCCGAGTCGGGCCCTTTAAGGCTGAGCAGCCGTTGGCACTTAGGAAATATTTGCCTTAACTCGGCCGGACTTCCAGGGGAAGAGGCCGAATTTTCACCTGTTCTGGCCGACATCGGGAACCAGCCGAGTCGGACGCTTTAAGGCGGAGCAGCCGTTGGCACTTAGAAAATATTCGTTAAACTTGAAAGGACCTCCAGGGGAAGAGGCCGAATTGTCACTTGTTCTGGCCGACATCGGGAACCAGCCGAGTCGGACGCTTTAAGGCTGAGCAGCCGTTGGCACTTAGAAAATATTCGTTAAACTTCAACTGACCTCCAGGGGAAGAGGCCGAATTTTCACTTGTTCTGGCCGACATCGGGAACCAGCCGAGTCGGACGCTTTACGGCGGAGCAGCCGTTGGCACTTAGGAAATATTCGTTAAACTTCAACTGACCTCCAGGGGAAGAGGCCGAATTTTCACTTGTTCTGGCCGACATCGGGAACCAGCCGAGTCGGACGCTTTTCGGCGCAAGAGCCGTTGGCACTTAGAAAATATTCGTTAATCTTGAACGGACCTCCAGGGGAAGAGGCCGAATTTCCACTTATTCTGGCCGACATCGGGAACCAGCCGAGTCGGACGCTTTACGGCGGAGCAGCCGTTGGCACTTAGAAAATATTCGTTAAACTTCAACTGACCTCCAGGGGAAGAGGCCGATTTTTCACTTGTTCTGGCCGACATCGGGAACCAGCCAAGTCGGACCCTTTACGGCGGAACAGCCGTTGGCACTTAGGAAATATTTGCCTTAACTCGGCCGGACTTCCAGGGGAAGAGGCCGAATTTTCACTTGTTCTGGCCGACATCGGGAACCAGCCGAGTCGGACTCTTTACGGCGGAACAGCCGTTGGCACTTAGGAAATATTCGCCGAACTTGGCCGGACTTCCAGGGGAAGAGGCCGATTTTTCACTTGTTCTGGCCGACATCGGGAACCAGCCGAGTCGGACTCTTTACGGCGGAACAGCCGTTGGCACTTAGGAAATATTCGCCAAACTTGGCCGCACTTCCAGGGGAAGAGGCCGAATTTTTACTTGTTCTGGCCGACATCGGGAACCAGCCGAGTCGGACGCTTTACGGCGGAGCAGCCGTTGGCACTTAGGAAATATTCGCCAAACTTGGCCGCACTTCCAGGGGAAGAGGCCGAATTTTCACTTGTTCTGGCCGACATCGGGAACCAGCCGAGTCGGACTCTTTACGGCGGAGCAGCCGTTGGCACTTAGAAAATATTCGTTAAACTTCAACTGACCTCCAGGGGAAGAGGCCGATTTTTCACTTGTTCTGGCCGACATCGGGAACCAGCCGAGTCGGACCCTTTAAGGCTGAGCAGCCGTTGGCACTTAGGAAATATTTGCCTTAACTCGGCCGGACTTCCAGGGGAAGAGGCCGGATTTTCACTTGTTCTGGCCGACATCGGGAACCAGCCGAGTCGGTCTCTTTACGGCGGAACAGCCGTTGGCACTTAGGAAATATTCGCCGAACTCGGCCGGACTTCCAGGGGAAGAGGCCGATTTTTCACTTGTTCTGGCCGACATCGGGAACCAGCCGAGTCGGACACTTTACGGCGGAGCAGCCGTTGGCACTTAGGAAATATTTGCCTTAACTCGGCCGGACTTCCAGGGGAAGAGGCCGGATTTTCACTTGTTCTGGCCGACATCGGGAACCAGCCGAGTCGGACTCTTTAAGGCTGAGCAGCCGTTGGCACTTAGGAAATATTTGCCTTAACTCGGCCGGACTTCCAGGGGAAGAGGCCGGATTTTCACTTGTTCTGGCCGACATCGGGAACCAGCCGAGTCGGACACTTTACGGCGGAGCAGCCGTTGGCACTTAGGAAATATTTGCCTTAACTCGGCCGGACTTCCAGGGGAAGAGGCCGGATTTTCACTTGTTCTGGCCGACATCGGGAACCAGCCGAGTCGGACACTTTAAGGCTGAGCAGCCGTTGGCACTTAGGAAATATTTGCCTTAACTCGGCCGGACTTCCAGGGGAAGAGGCCGGATTTTCACTCGTTCTGGCCGACCGGAGGAACCAGCCGAGGCGGACACTTTACGGCGGTTGAGCCGTTGGCACTTAGGAAATATTCGCCAAAATGTTCCGGACCTCCAGGGGAAGAGGCCGAATTTTCACTTGTTCTGGCCGACCGGGGGAACCGGCCGAGGCGGACACTTTACGGCGGAGCAGCCGTTGGCACTTAGGAAATATTCGCCAAAATGTTCCGGACCTCCAGGGGAAGTGGCCGAATTTTCACTCGTTCTGGCCGACCGGAGGAACCAGCCGAGGCGGACACTTTACGGCGGTTGAGCCGTTGGCACTTAGGAAATATTCGCCAAAATGTTCCGGACCTCCAGGGGAAGAGGCCGAATTTTCACTTGTTCTGGCCGACCGGGGGAACCAGCCGAGGCGGACACTTTACGGCGGAGCAGCCGTTGGCACTTTGAAAATATTCGCCAAAATGTTCCGGACCTCCAGGGGAAGAGGCCGAATTTTCGCTCGTTCGGGCCGACCGGGAGAACCAGCCGAGGCGGACACTTTACGGCGGTTGAGCCGTTGGCACTTAGAAATTATTCAGACTTCCATAAACACACATCGGCCTTTTGCCGTCACTGCCCGGGATGGGCACCGTGGTAGCTAGGACAGTTCGTGTGACAGCTTCCGCTGGCACTTAGACAATTTTTAAAATGAAAATAAACAGTTCTGCACATACGTGCCGACTATATTTTGCGAAAGGGGGGTAAAGTGATGAGTACACTAAGTGGGGGGACCAAGTACATAAAGCCTACCCCTGGTACCTCAGAGAGGCCGAATTGACACATTTTGTGTCCGACCGCGGGAACCAGCCGAGGCGGACGCTTTTCGGCGCAAGAGCCGTTGGCACTTAGAAAATATTCGTTAATCTTGAACGGACCTCCAGGGGAAGAGGCCGAATTTTCACTTGTTCTGGCCGACATCGGGAACCAGCCGAGTCGGACGCTTTACGGCGGAGCAGCCGTTGGCACTTTGAAAATATTCGTTAAACTTCAACTGACCTCCAGGGGAAGAGGCCGAATTTCCACTTGTTCTGGCCGACATCGGGAACCAGCCGAGTCGGACACCTTACGGCGGAAGAGCCGATGGCACTTAGAAAATATTCGTTAAACTTGACAGGACCTCCAGGGGAAGAGGCCGAATTTTCGCTCGTTCGGGCCGACCGGAGGAACCGGCCGAGTCGGACACCTTACGGCGGAAGAGCCGATGGCACTTAGAAAATATTCGTTAAACTTGACAGGACCTCCAGGGGAAGAGGCCGAATTTTCGCTCGTTCAGGCCGACCGGAGGAACCGGCCGAGTCGGACACCTTACGGCGGAAGAGCCGATGGCACTTTGAAAATATTCGTTAAACTTGACAGGACCTCCAGGGGAAGAGGCCGAATTTTCGCTCGTTCAGGCCGACATCGGGAACCAGCCGGGTCGGACACGTTACGGCGGAAGAGCCGATGGCACTTTGAAAATATTCGTTAAACTTGACAGGACCTCCAGGGGAAGAGGCCGAATTTTCGCTCGTTCAGGCCGACATCGGGAACCAGCCGGGTCGGACACGTTACGGCGGAAGAGCCGATGGCACTTAGAAAATATTCGTTAAACTTGACAGGACCTCCAGGGGAAGAGGCCGAATTTTCGCTCGTTCAGGCCGACCGGAGGAACCGGCCGAGTCGGACACCTTACGGCGGAAGAGCCGATGGCACTTAGAAAATATTCGTTAAACTTGACAGGACCTCCAGGGGAAGAGGCCGAATTTTCGCTCGTTCGGGCCGACCGGAGGAACCGGCCGAGTCGGACACCTTACGGCGGAAGAGCCGATGGCACTTAGAAAATATTCGCCAAAATGTTCCGGACCTCCAGGGGAAGAGGCCGAATTTTCGCTCGTTCAGGCCGACCGGAGGAACCGGCCGAGTCGGACACCTTACGGCGGAAGAGCCGATGGCACTTAGAAAATATTCGTTAAACTTGACAGGACCTCCAGGGGAAGAGGCCGAATTTTCGCTCGTTCGGGCCGACCGGAGGAACCAGCCGGGTCGGACACGTTACGGCGCAACAGCCGTTGGCACTTTGAAAATATTCGCCAAAATGTTCCGGACCTCCAGGGGAAGAGGCCGAATTTTCGCTCGTTCGGGCCGACCGGAGGAACCAGCCGGGTCGGACACGTTACGGCGCAACAGCCGTTGGCACTTTGAAAATATTCGCCAAAATGTTCCGGACCTCCAGGGGAAGAGGCCGAATTTTCGCTCGTTCGGGCCGACCGGAGGAACCAGCCGCGTCGGACACGTTACGGCGCAACAGCCGTTGGCACTTTGAAAATATTCGCCAAAATGTTCCGGACCTCCAGGGGAAGAGGCCGAATTTTCGCTCGTTCGGGCCGACCGGAGGAACCAGCCGGGTCGGACACGTTACGGCGCAACAGCCGTTGGCACTTTGAAAATATTCGCCAAAATGTTCCGGACCTCCAGGGGAAGAGGCCGAATTTTCGCTCGTTCGGGCCGACCGGAGGAACCAGCCGCGTCGGACACGTTACGGCGCAACAGCCGTTGGCACTTTGAAAATATTCGCCAAAATGTTCCGGACCTCCAGGGGAAGAGGCCGAATTTTCGCTCGTTCGGGCCGACCGGAGGAACCAGCCGGGTCGGACACGTTACGGCGCAACAGCCGTTGGCACTTTGAAAATATTCGCCAAAATGTTCCGGACCTCCAGGGGAAGAGGCCGAATTTTCGCTCGTTCGGGCCGACCGGAGGAACCAGCCGCGTCGGACACTTTACGGCGGTGGAGCCGTTGGCACTTTGAAAATATTCGCCAAAGTCGTCCGGACCTCCAGGGGAAGAGGCCGAATTTTCGCTCGTTCGGGCCGACCGGAGGAACCAGCCGGGTCGGACACGTTACGGCGCAACAGCCGTTGGCACTTTGAAAATATTCGCCAAAATGTTCCGGACCTCCAGGAGAAGAGGCCGAATTTTCGCTCGTTCGGGCCGACCGGAGGAACCAGCCGGGTCGGACACTTTACGGCGGAACAGCCGTTGGCACTTTGAAAATATTCGCCAAAGTCGTCCGGACCTCCAGGGGAAGAGGCCGAATTTTCGCTCGTTCGGGCCGACCGGAGGAACCAGCCGGGTCGGACACTTTACGGCGGAACAGCCGTTGGCACTTTGAAAATATTCGCCAAAGTCGTCCGGACCTCCAGGGGAAGAGGCCGAATTTTCGCTCGTTCGGGCCGACCGGAGGAACCAGCCGGGTCGGACACGTTACGGCGCAACAGCCGTTCGCACTTAGAAAATATTCGCCAAAGTCGTCCGGACCTCCAGGGGAAGAGGCCGAATTTTCGCTCGTTCGGGCCGACCGGAGGAACCAGCCGGGTCGGACACGTTACGGCGCAACAGCCGTTGGCACTTTGAAAATATTCGCCAAAATGTTCCGGACCTCCAGGGGAAGAGGCCGAATTTTCGCTCGTTCGGGCCGACCGGGAGAACCGGCCGAGGCGGACACTTTACGGCGGTTGAGCCGTTGGCACTTAGAAATTATTCAGACTTCCATCAAACACACATCGGCCTTTTGCCGTCACTGCCCGGGATGGGCACCGTGGTAGCTCGGACAGTTCGTGTGACAGCTTCCGCTGGCACTTAGACAATTTTTAAAATGAAAATAAACAGTTCTGCACATACGTGCCGACTATATTTTGCGAAAGGGGGGTAAAGTGATGAGTACACTAACTGGGGGGACCAAGTACATAAAGCCTACCCCTGGTACCTCAGAGAGGCCGAATTTTCGAATTCTGAGGCCGAGCTGGGGAACCAGACGAGGCGGACACTTTTCCGAGCGAGAGCCGATGGCACTTAGAAAATTTTCGGCTAAGTCGGCAGGACTTCCAGAGCGAGAGGCCGAATATTCGTCATCTGTGGCCGACCGGGGAACCAGCGGAGGCGGATAGGCGGTCACGGATGTCCCGCCGGCTGGTCCGCGGGCCAATTTGGGTCCCGTAATTTAGCGGTCGCGGTCCGGAATCCACGCCGGCCGGGGAACCAGCGCAGGCGGATAGGCGGTCACGGAGGTCCCGCCGGCTGGTCCGCGGGCCAATTTGGGTCCCGTAATTTAGCGGTCGCGGTCCGGAATCCACGCCGACCGGGGAACCAGCGGAGGCGGATAGGCGGTCACGGAGGTCCCGCCGGCTGGTCCGCGGGCCAATTTGGGTCCCGTAATTTAGCGGTCGCGGTCCGGAATCCACGCCGACCGGGGAACCAGCGGAGGCGGATAGGCGGTCACGGAGGTCCCGCCGGCTGGTCCGCGGGCCAATCGGGGTCCCGTAAGTTAGCGGTCGCGGCCCGGAATTCGCGCCGGCCGGGGAACCAGCGCAGGCGGATAGGCGGTCACGGAGGTCCCGCCGGCTGGTCCGCGGGCCAATCGGGGTCCCGTAAGTTAGCGGTCGCGGCCCGGAATTCGCGCCGGCCGGGGAACCAGCGCAGGCGGATAGGCGGTCACGGAGGTCCCGCCGGCTGGTCCGCGGGCCAATCGGGGTCCCGTAAGTTAGCGGTCGCGGCCCGGAATTCGCGCCGGCCCGCAGCCACCACCAGGCGGATAGGCGGTCACGGAGGTCCCGCCGGCCGGTCCGCGGGGGGAACTGCGCCCTCTGGCGGACACGCTATTGTAAATGAATGGGGTTTGGCACTTAGTGCATTTTTCGCCGAAGCCGACGAGCGCTCCGGGCGAGGAGGCCGGATTCTCGCCATCCGTGGCCGGCCGGGGAACCGGCCAAGGCGGATAGGCGGTCACGGGGGTCCCGCCGGCTGGTCCGCGGGCCAATTGGGGTCCCGTAAGTTAGCGGTCGCGGCCCGGAATCCGCGCCGGCCAGCAGCCACCGGGAGGCGGATAGGCTGTCACGGAGGTCCCGCCGGCCGGTCCGCGGGGGGAACTGCGCCCTCTGGCGGACACGCTATTGTAAATGAATGGGGTTTGGCACTTAGTGCATTTTTCGCCGAAGCCGACGAGCGCTCCGGGCGAGGAGGCCGGATTCTCGCCATCCGTGGCCGGCCGGGGAACCGGCCAAGGCGGATAGGCGGTCACGGGGGTCCCGCCGGCTGGTCCGCGGGCCAATTGGGGTCCCGTAAGTTAGCGGTCGCGGCCCGGAATCCGCGCCGGCCAGCAGCCACCGGGAGGCGGATAGGCTGTCACGGAGGTCCCGCCGGCTGGTCCGCGGGCCATTTAGGGTCCCGTAGGTGAGCGGTCGCGGCCCGGAATCCAGGCCGGCCAGGAGGCACCGCCAGGCGGATAGGCGGTCACGGAGGTCCCGCCAGCTGGTCCGCGGGCCATTTATGGTCCCGTAAGTTAGCGGTCGCGGCCCGGAATCCACGCCGGCCAGGAGGCACCGGCAGGCGGATGGGCGGTCACGGAGGTCCCGCCAGCTGGTCCGCGGGCCGTTTAGGGTCCCGTAAGTTAGCGGTCGCGGCCCGGAATCCACGCCGGCCAGGAGGCACCGCCAGGCGGGTAGGCTGTCACGGAGGTCCCGCCAGCTGGTCCGCGGGCCAATTAGGGTCCCGTAAGTTAGCGGTCGCGGCCCGGAATCCGCGCCGGCCAGCAGCCACCGCCAGGCGGGTAGGCTGTCACGGAGGTCCCGCCGGCCGGTCCGCGGGCCAATCAGGGTCCCGTAAGTGAGCGGTCGCGGCCCGGAATGCACGCCGGCCAGCAGGCACCGCCAGGCGGATAGGCGGTCACGGAGGTCCCGCCGGCCGGTCCGCGGGCCAATCAGGGTCCCGTAAGTGAGCGGTCGCGGCCCGGAATGCACGCCGGCCAGGAGGCACCGCCAGGCGGATAGGCGGTCACGGAGGTCCCGCCGGCCGGTCCGCTGGCCAATTACCTCCAGCCGAGCGGATATGAACTTTATTAGCACCTTCTACGAGATGGCGGAGCCTTATTCGACAACCAGCACCTCGGCTTAGCATTTTCCACGGCCCGCTGATCTTCCAGAAGACGTCCAGCCGGTTTCCTCCTCACATTTTAAGCCGGCCGAGGCTTCCGGCACCCCGGCTAAGCTTTCTCCACGGCCCGCTGAGCTTCCAGAAGACCTCCAGCCGGTTCTCCCGGTGCTTTCCTCCTCACGTTTTAAGCCGGCCGAGGCTTCCGGCACCCCGGCTAAGCTTTTTCCCACACCCCGCTGAGCTTCCAGGGGACCTCCAGCCGGTTCTCCCGGTGCTTTCCTCCTCACGTTTAAGCCGGCCGAGGCTCCCGGCACCCCGGCCAAGCGTTTCCCACGGCCCGCTGAGCTTCCAGGGGACCTCCGGCCGGTTCTCCGCGCGCTTTCCTCCTCACTTTTAAGCCGGCCGAGGCTTCCGGCACCCCGGCCAAGCGTTTCCCACGTCCCGCTGAGCTTCCAGGGGACCTCCGGCCGGTTCTCCGCGCGCTTTCCTCCTCACATTTTAAGCCGGCCGAGGCTCCAGGCACCCCGGCTAAGCTTTCTCCACGGCCCGCTGAGCTTCCAGGGGACCTCCGGCCGGTTCTCCGCGCGCTTTCCTCCTCACTTGTAAGCCGGCCGAGGCTCCAGGCACCCCGGCCAAGCGTTTCCCACGGCCCGCTGAGCTTCCAGGGGACCTCCAGCCGGTTCTCCCGGGGCCTCGCGCCTCGCTTTGTGAGCCGGCCGAGGCTTCCAGCACCTCGGCTGAGCGTTTCCCACGGCCCGCTGAGCTTCCAGGGGACCTCCAGCCGGTTCTCCGCGCGCTTTCCTCCTCACTTGTAAGCCGGCCGAGGCTCCAGGCACCTCGGCTAAGCGTTTTGAACGGCCCGCTGAGCTTCCAGGGGACCTCCAGCCGGTTCTCCGCGCGCCCCCCCTCCCAACTTTTTAAGCCGGCCGAGGCTTCCGGCACCCCGGCCAAGCGTTTCCCACGGCCCGCTGAGCTTCCAGCGGACCTCCGGCCGGTTCTCCGCGCGCCCCCCTCCTAACTCGACGCCCGAGGAGGCTCCCGGCACCCCGGCTAAGCGATTTGAACGGCCCGCTGATCTCCCGGAGGTCGCAACGGGGAATTGCCTCCCTCTCGCGGACACGGCGCGTAAATGCACCGCCTCTCGCACTTTGCGCACACTCACTCGCATCGCTACGCCTCCCGTGGCACTTTAAGCGACCGGGACCACCGCGAGCGCGGGTGATGACTAAGAGGCTCCCCGGCCGGCCTCGCGGAGCTCCGACGCTCCCCCGCCGGACTTCCGGCGGCCGGCCGGAGCCTCGGCACGGCTGCCGCACTCCCTAATAACACCCCGCGGACCCCCGCGAGCCGAACGCTCGCTGCCGCGGGCGACCCGTGGTACCCCACGTGCCGAGGCGGACGCGTGACGGCGCGGGAGCCCTCGGCACTATATCACGGTCACGCATGTAGTCAAATCGTGTAAAATCACCGTTAGTTTATTCACAATATACGTAATAATTAAATACATATCAACACCGCGTATATTATTAATAAACATATGCATGTATTTATTTAATAATTAAATAAATAATAACATCGCGTATAATCATGCGTAATACTATCACACTTGTTATCAGCGGACGTCGGCCCGGGCTCCGGGGCAAGAGGCCGAATTTTCGCTCGTTCGGGCCGACCGGGGAACCGGCGAAGGCGGACGCATCGCGGCGCGAGAGCCGTTGGCACTTTGAAAAAAAAAAAAAAATTCGCCCACCGGGCTCCGGGGAAGAGGCCGATTTTTCGCCGTTCGCGGCCGACCGGGGAACCGGCGAAGGCGGACGCATCGCGGCGCGAGAGCCGTTGGCACTTTGGAAAAAAAAAAAAAAAAAAAAAAATTCGCCCACCGGGCTCCGGGGGAAGAGGCCGGCTTTTCGCCGTTCGCGGCCGACCGGGGAACCGGCGAAGGCGGACGCGCTCTCTAACGAGCCCCGCCGGCCGGAGGAAGTGCGCCCTCTGGCGGACACGCCGTTGTAAATGAATGGGGTTTGGCACTTAGTGCATTTTTCGCCCAAGTCGAAGCGCGCTCCGGGCGAGGAGGCCGGATTCTCGCCACCCGTGGCCGGCCGGGGAACCGGCCAAGGCGGATGGGCTGTCACGGAGGACCCGCCGGCTGGTCCGCGGGCCGATTAGGGTCCCGCGAGTGAGCGGTGGCGGTCCGGAATCCAGGCCGGCCAGGAGGCACTGCCAGGCGGATAGGCTTTCACGGAGGTCCCGCCGGCTGGTCCGCGGGCCGTTTAGGGTCCCGCGAGTGAGCGGTGGCGGTCCGGAATCCAGGCCGGCCAGGAGGCACCGCCAGGCGGATAGGCTTTCACCGAGGACCCGCCGGCTGGTCCGCGGGCCGTTTAGGGTCCCGTAAGTTAGCGGTCGCGGTCCGGAATACAGGCCGTCCAGGAGGCACCGCCAGGCGGATAGGCTTTCACGGGGGACCCGCCGGCTGGTCCGCGGGCCGTTTAGGGTCCCGTAAGTTAGCGGTCGCGGTCCGGAATACAGGCCGTCCAGGAGGCACTGCCAGGCGGATACACTCTCTAACGAGCCCCGCCGGCTGGTCCGCCGGGGGAAGTGCGCCCTCTGGCGGACACGCCGTTGTAAATGAATGGGGTTTGGCACTTAGTGCATTTTTCGACCAGCGGCAACGCAGGCTGACGGGCGGCCGCTTCCGCGGGCCGGCACTACTCTACGGAGGCGCTAGCCGCCTCCGGTGGGGGCCGTGTGATCTCGCTGGATGCCCGGGGACCTTCCGCCAGGCCCGGCCGCAGCTTTTGCGCGCGCCCGGTCCTATTACCTGGTGGAAGCTGGAGGCCGGGGCTCGGCAGCTCGCTGCCCGGGGACCCTCCGCGAGGCCCGGCCGCAGCTTTTACGCACGGCCGCTGCTATTCTCTGGCTCCGGCTTCGTCCCGGAGGGTGCTTGGGGAACGGCGGCGCACACCGCGAACGGCCGGTGGCGGTCGGCTGGTGGCGGTCGGCTGGTGGCGGTCGGCTGGTGGCGGTCGGGGGTGGCGCTTGGGGATGGCGCTTGGGGATGGTGGCTGTCGGCTGGTGGCGGTCGGCTGGTGGCGGTCGGCTGGTGGCGGTCGGGGGTGGCGCTTGGGGATGGCGCTTGGGGATGGTGGCTGTCGGCTGGTGGCGGTCGGCTGGTGGCGGTCGGCTGGTGGCGGTCGGGGGTGGCGCTTGGGGATGGCGCTTGGGGATGGTGGCTGTCGGCTGGTGGCGGTCGGCTGGTGGCGGTCGCCTTGTGGCGGTCGGGGATGGCGCTTGGGGATGGTGGCGGTCGCCTTGTGGCGGTCGGCTGGTGGCGGTCGGCTGGTGGCGGTCGGGGGGTGGCGGTCGGGGATGGCGCTTGGGGATGGTGGCTGTCGGCTGGTGGCGGTCGGCTGGTGGCGGTCGGCTGGTGGCGGTCGGGGGGTGGCGGTCGGGGGTGGCGCTTGGGGATGGTGGCTGTCGCCTTGTGGCGGTCGGCTGGTGGCGGTCGGCTGGTGGCGGTCGGGGGGTGGCGGTCGGGGGTGGCGCTTGGGGATGGTGGCTGTCGCCTTGTGGCGGTCGGCTGGTGGCGGTCGCCTTGTGGCGGTCGGGGGGTGGCGGTCGGGGATGGCGCTTGGGGATGGTGGCTGTCGCCTTGTGGCGGTCGGCTGGTGGCGGTCGCCTTGTGGCGGTCGGGGGGTGGCGGTCGGGGATGGCGCTTGGGGATGGTGGCTGTCGCCTTGTGGCGGTCGGCTGGTGGCGGTCGCCTTGTGGCGGTCGGGGGGTGGCGGTCGCCTTGTGGCGGTCGGGGGGTGGCGGTCGGGGATGGCGGCGGTCGGCTGGTGGCGGTCGCCTTGTGGCGGTCGGGGGGTGGCGGTCGGGGATGGCGCTTGGGGATGGTGGCTGTCGCCTTGTGGCGGTCGGCTGGTGGCGGTCGCCTTGTGGCGGTCGGGGGGTGGCGGTCGGGGATGGCGCTTGGGGATGGTGGCTGTCGCCTTGTGGCGGTCGGCTGGTGGCGGTCGCCTTGTGGCGGTCGGGGGGTGGCGGTCGCCTTGTGGCGGTCGGGGGGTGGCGGTCGGGGATGGCGCTTGGGGATGGTGGCTGTCGGCTGGTGGCGGTCGGCTGGTGGCGGTCGGCTGGTGGCGGTCGGGGGGTGGCGGTCGGGGGTGGCGCTTGGGGATGGTGGCTGTCGCCTTGTGGCGGTCGGCTGGTGGCGGTCGGCTGGTGGCGGTCGGGGGGTGGCGGTCGGGGGTGGCGCTTGGGGATGGTGGCTGTCGCCTTGTGGCGGTCGGCTGGTGGCGGTCGCCTTGTGGCGGTCGGGGGGTGGCGGTCGGGGATGGCGCTTGGGGATGGTGGCTGTCGCCTTGTGGCGGTCGGCTGGTGGCGGTCGCCTTGTGGCGGTCGGGGGGTGGCGGTCGGGGATGGCGCTTGGGGATGGTGGCTGTCGCCTTGTGGCGGTCGGCTGGTGGCGGTCGCCTTGTGGCGGTCGGGGGGTGGCGGTCGCCTTGTGGCGGTCGGGGGGTGGCGGTCGGGGATGGCGCTTGGGGATGGTGGCTGTCGCCTTGTGGCGGTCGGCTGGTGGCGGTCGCCTTGTGGCGGTCGGGGGGTGGCGGTCGCCTTGTGGCGGTCGGGGATGGCGCTTGGGGATGGTGGCTGTCGCCTTGTGGCGGTCGCCTTGTGGCGGTCGCCTTGTGGCGGTCGGGGATGGCGCTTGGGGATGGTGGCTGTCGCCTTGTGGCGGTCGGCGGTGGTGGTTTGGGACCGGCGTCCGGCGCAAAGTGCGTGTTGCGCGGGCCGGAGAAAATTTAGGCCAGGGGCCCGCCGCTGGAGAAATTTTTAGGTACCAGGGGTGGATTTTTTTTGTCACCGCAGGAGGGGGACGTTGCCTCCGTCCGTGTCCGACGGAAAGTGCGTGTTGCGCGGGCCGGAGAAAGTTTAGGCCAGGGGCCCGCCGCTGGAGAAATTTTTAGGTACCAGGGGTGGATTTTTCTTGTCACCGCAGGAGGGGGACGTTGCCTCCGTCGGTGTCCGGCGGAAAGTGCGTGTTGCGCGGCCCGGAGAAAGTTTAGGCCCGGGGCCCGCCGCTGGAGGAATTTTTAGGT
>NW_026061423.1:295000-312500 GCF_024217435.2 Syngnathus scovelli | reverse complement strand
GGCGCTGGGGGGATCCGGAAGGACGAAGGGGCGACGGTGGCGGTCACAGCTCGTCGCCTCCGTGACCCAGACGGGACTGTGCGCACCCCGAGTCAGACTCGGTTCGGCGCGGCCCGCTGCGGCCGGCTGGCGAGGTGAGATGTGGGCCATTGCCGCGCTCCCGACGAACCGTTCCGGGGGGCTGGTGACGTCGCGCGTTCGGCGCTGATGCTGCGACCGGGAGGGAAGCTGCGCCCCGTCCGAGTCAGACTCGGTCGTTGCGGCCCCCCCGAGCCCGCACGCCTCACGCGGAGGGGTCATACGCCCCGGCGGCCACGATAGACGCCTCCCGCTTCGCGGTGGTCGGGAAGGCGTGTGCGGATATGTGCGGAGGTTGGGACTCGGGCTTGGTCTTTGAGAAATCGGTTTCGCGGTCGACCGGCGCGGCCGGCGGACGCCCACGTGGCGTGCCGCAAGTCGGATCGCGCGCTCGGCCTCCGTGGATGGCCTCTGGGTGAGGTTGAGCCGGGGCGTCTCGGTTTCGCTGCCGTACGGTTCGCGCTAGGCCTGCGCGGGCGGCGCGGGGCGCGCGCTCGCGCGGCGGCCTAGCGCTGGAGTGCGACCCGCAAGTGGGGAGGAACCGTCCACCCAACGCCGGCGGTAGCCGGGGCCGGTGGGGGCCCTACCAAGGCGGGTCATGGGCGCATGTCGGTCAGGTTATAAGAGTGTTTTTTTCGCTCCGGGCTAGAGCCGGGTGAGGTCGTCTCGAACCACGTGCCTGAAGGCCGCCTCGCGCCGGATTCGGCCCCGCTCATTCGTCGGAGTGACCGCCCGACGCGGGCATCGCTAGATTAGCCGTGGCCCCGATCCTTCCCCATCGACAGCCTTTCGCCCCCTGTGCTCCGGCCTGTTAATAGAGGCGGCCGGTACCCCTTCCTTGGATGAGAGAGAATCCTTAACGGACCATTCGCAGATTTTCGCCCGGCCTCTGTTTACCGAGGCGGCCGGTACCTCCGTCTGCCTTGGATGGACCGCATCCGCAGATTTTCGTCCGGCCTTAGCTTAAGGAGACGGCCGTTGCCTCCACACCTTGGAGATGATATTCGCTCCGGGCTAGAGCCGGGTGAGGTCGTCTCGAACCACGTGCCTGAAGGCCGCCTACGCCGGATTCGGCCCCGCTCATTCGTCGGAGTGACCGCCCGACGCGGGCATCGCTAGATTAGCCGTGGCCCCGATCCTTCCCCATCGACAGCCTTTCGCCCCCTTCGCTCCGGCCTCTGAGGCGGCCGGTACCCCTTTCTTGGATGAGACAGAACCCTTGACGGGCCGTTCGCAGATTTTTGCCCGGGCTTTGTTTACCGAGGCGGCCGGTACCTCCGTCTGCCTTGGATGGACCGCATCCGCAGATTTTCGTCCGGCCTTAGCTTAAGGAGACGGCCGTTGCCTCCGATCCTCCGGGCTAGAGCCGGGTGAGGTCGTCTCGAACCACGTGCCTGAAGGCCGCCTCGCGCCGGATTCGGCCCCGCTCATTCGTCGGAGTGACCGCCCGACGCGGGCATCGCTAGATTAGCCGTGGCCCCGATCCTTCCCCATCGACAGCCTTTCGCCCCCTGCACTCCGGCCTGTTAGTAAGGCGGCCGGTACCCCCTTTCTTGGATGAGACAGAATCCTTGACGGACCGTTCGCAGATTTTTGCCCGGGCTTTATTTACCGAGGCGGCCGGTACCTCCGTCTGCCTTGGATGGACCGCATCCGCAGATTTTCGTCCGGCCTTAGCTTAAGGAGACGGCCGTTGCCTCCGATCCTCCGGGCTAGAGCCGGGTGAGGTCGTCTCGAACCACGTGCCTGAAGGCCGCCCGCGCCGGATTCGGCCCCGCTCATTCGTCGGAGTGACCGCCCGACGCGGGCATCGCTAGATTAGCCGTGGCCCCGATCCTTCCCCATCGACAGCCTTTCGCCCCCTTCGCTCCGGCCTCTGAGGCGGCCGGTACCCCTTTCTTGGATGAGACAGAACCCTTGACGGGCCGTTCGCAGATTTTTGCCCGGGCTTTATTTACCGAGGCGGCCGGTACCTCCGTCTGCCTTGGATGGACCGCATCCGCAGATTTTCGTCCGGCCTTAGCTTAAGGAGACGGCCGTTGCCTCCGATCCTCCGGGCTAGAGCCGGGTGAGGTCGTCTCGAACCACGTGCCTGAAGGCCGCCTACGCCGGATTCGGCCCCGCTCATTCGTCGGAGTGACCGCCCGACGCGGGCATCGCTAGATTAGCCGTGGCCCCGATCCTTCCCCATCGACAGCCTTTCGCCCCCTGTACTCCGGCCTGTTAATAGAGGCGGCCGGTACCCCCACCTTGGATGAGCCAGAATCCTTGACGGACCATTCGCAGATTTTTGCCCGGGCTTTGTTTACCGAGGCGGCCGGTACCTCCGTCTGCCTTGGATGGACCGCATCCGCAGATTTTCGTCCGGCCTTAGCTTAAGGAGACGGCCGTTGCCTCCGATCCTCCGGGCTAGAGCCGGGTGAGGTCGTCTCGAACCACGTGCCTGAAGGCCGCCTCGCGCCGGATTCGGCCCCGCTCATTCGTCGGAGTGACCGCCCGACGCGGGCATCGCTAGATTAGCCGTGGCCCCGATCCTTCCCCATCGACAGCCTTTCGCCCCCTGTACTCCGGCCTGTTAGTAAGGCGGCCGGTACCCCCTTTCTTGGATGAGCCAGAATCCTTGACGGACCGTTCGCAGATTTTTGCCCGGCCTGTGTTTAAGGAGGCGGCCGGTACCTCCTTCCTTGGATGACCCACTACCCTTGACGGGCCCATTCGCAGATTTTTGCCCGGCCTGTTAATAGAGGCGGCCGGTACCCCCTTTCTTGGATGACCTACTACCCTTGACGGGCCATTCGCAGATTTTTGCCCGGCCTGTGTTTAAGGAGGCGGCCGGTACCTCCTTCCTTGGATGACCCACTACCCTTGACGGGCCCATTCGCAGATTTTTGCCCGGCCTGTTAATAGAGGCGGCCGGTACCCCCTTTCTTGGATGACCTACTACCCTTGACGGGCCATTCGCAGATTTTTGCCCGGCCTGTGTTTAAGGAGGCGGCCGGTACCTCCTTCCTTGGATGACCCACTACCCTTGACGGGCCCATTCGCAGATTTTTGCCCGGCCTGTTAATAGAGGCGGCCGGTACCCCCTTTCTTGGATGACCTACTACCCTTGACGGGCCATTCGCAGATTTTTGCCCGGCCTGTGTTTAAGGAGGCGGCCGGTACCTCCTTCCTTGGATGACCTTCTACCCTTGACGGGCCATTCGTGGATTTTTGCCCGGCCTGTGTTTAGGGAGGCGACCGGTCCTCCGTAACTTGATCGGATTTCCCTTCCGGCCTGAGTTTATGGAGGCGGCCGGTCCTCCGTAGCTTGATTGGATTTCCCTTCCGGCCTGTGTTTATGGAGGCGGCCGGTCCTCCGTAGCTTGATTGGATTTCCCTTCCGGCCTGAGTTTATGGAGGCGGCCGGTCCTCCGTAGCTTGATCGGATTTCCCTTCCAGCCTGTGTTTAAGGAGGCGGCTGGTCCTCCCCGGTCGGTTGCCAAGCGACCGGGACCCGCAAGTGGGCAGGAACCGTCCACCCAACGCCGGCGAGCCGGGGCCGGTGGGGGCCCTACCAAGGCGGGTCTAACTTCAGGCGGTGCAAACGGGGGAGGGGGGTAAGGACGGCTGCCGGGAGCAGACAGCCGTCCCCGGGAGGGGGTAGTAGCTTCGCGGCGGCCGCCGGGAGCAGACGGCCGTCCGCGGATTCTGCCAATGCCTGTAGGACTTTGAATATTTCACAGCCGTGCTGTGGCACTTAGAAAATTTTTCAGAGATGTGGCACTTAGAAAGTTTTTCAGAGATGTGGCACTTAGAAAGTTTTTCAGAGATGTGGCACTTAGAAATTTTTTGAGAGATGTGGCACTTAGAAATTTTTTGAGAGATGTGGCACTTTGAAAATTTTTGAGAAATGTGGCACTTAGAAAATTTTCTCTCTCTCTCTCTGGAAGTGCCGTGCCTTCTTCAGTTCTGCTATCCGAGCAGGGGACGCTTGCTGGCGGCCGTTACCAGCGCTCGGACCAGGCCCAATTGATTTGCATGGAAAACAATTGCGTCCCCCATGCTCGTTCTGACTATATTTTGCGAAAGGGGGGTAAAGTGATGAGTACACTAAGTGGGGGGACCAACCCATGTACTCTAGAAAAAGTACATGGGTTGACAAAAGACCAGTTCGTACTGCACCCCCTGGTACCCAAACCCCTGGTACCTTTAGGCACTTAGAAAAATTTCGCCCAAATTTGGAGGTCGCTCCAGGGGAAGAGGCCGAATTTTCGCCTATTACGGCCGACCGCGGGAACCAGCCGAGGCGGACGCTTTTCGGCGCAAGAGCCGTTGGCACTTAGAAAATATTCGCTAAACTTCAAAGGACCTCCAGGGGAAGAGGCCGAATTGTCACTTTTTCTGGCCGACATCGGGAACCAGCCGAGTCGGACTCTTTACGGCGGAGCAGCCGTTGGCACTTAGAAAATATTCGCCAAACTCGGCCGGACTTCCAGGGGAAGAGGCCGAATTGTCACTTGTTCTGCCCGACATCGGGAACCAGCCGAGTCGGACACTTTAAGGCGGAGCAGCCGTTGGCACTTAGAAAATATTCGCCAAACTTGAACGGACCTCCAGGGGAAGAGGCCGGATTTTCACTTGTTCTGGCCGACATCGGGAACCAGCCGAGTCGGACGCTTTAAGGCGGAGCAGCCGTTGGCACTTAGAAAATATTCGTTAAACTTGAAAGGACCTCCAGGGGAAGAGGCCGAATTGTCACTTGTTCTGGCCGACATCGGGAACCAGCCGAGTCGGACGCTTTAAGGCGGAGCAGCCGTTGGCACTTAGAAAATATTCGTTAAACTTGAAAAGACCTCCAGGGGAAGAGGCCGAATTGTCACTTGTTCTGGCCGACATCGGGAACCAGCCGAGTCGGGCCCTTTAAGGCTGAGCAGCCGTTGGCACTTAGGAAATATTTGCCTTAACTCGGCCGGACTTCCAGGGGAAGAGGCCGGATTTTCACTTGTTCTGGCCGACATCGGGAACCAGCCGAGTCGGACGCTTTAAGGCGGAGCAGCCGTTGGCACTTAGAAAATATTCCCCAAACTTGAACGGACCTCCAGGGGAAGAGGCCGAATTTTCACTTGTTCTGGCCGACATCGGGAACCAGCCGAGTCGGACTCTTTACGGCGGAACAGCCGTTGGCACTTAGAAAATATTCGTTAAACTTCAACTGACCTCCAGGGGAAGAGGCCGAATTTCCACTTGTTCTGGCCGACATCGGGAACCAGCCGAGTCGTACGCTTTACGGCGGAGCAGCCGTTGGCACTTAGAAAATATTCCCCAAACTTGAACGGACCTCCAGGGGAAGAGGCCGAATTTTCACTTGTTCTGGCCGACATCGGGAACCAGCCGAGTCGGACTCTTTACGGCGGAACAGCCGTTGGCACTTAGAAAATATTCGTTAAACTTCAACTGACCTCCAGGGGAAGAGGCCGAATTTCCACTTATTCTGGCCGACATCGGGAACCAGCCGAGTCGGACGCTTTACGGCGGAGCAGCCGTTGGCACTTAGAAAATATTCGTTAATCTTGAACGTACCTCCAGGGGAAGAGGCCGAATTTTCACTTGTTCTGGCCGACATCGGGAACCAGCCGAGTCGGACTCTTTACGGCGGAACAGCCGTTGGCACTTAGGAAATATTCGCCAAACTTGGCCGCACTTCCAGGGGAAGAGGCCGAATTTTCACTTGTTCTGGCCGACATCGGGAACCAGCCGAGTCGGACGCTTTACGGCGGAGCAGCCGTTGGCACTTAGGAAATATTCGCCAAACTTGGCCGCACTTCCAGGGGAAGAGGCCGAATTTCCACTTGTTCTGGCCGACATCGGGAACCAGCCGAGTCGGACGCTTTACGGCGGAGCAGCCGTTGGCACTTAGAAAATATTCGTTAAACTTCAACTGACCTCCAGGGGAAGAGGCCGAATTTCCACTTGTTCTGGCCGACATCGGGAACCAGCCGAGTCGGACGCTTTACGGCGGAGCAGCCGTTGTCACTTAGAAAATATTCGTTAATCTTCAACTGACCTCCAGGGGAAGAGGCCGAATATTCACTTGTTCTGGCCGACATCGGGAACCAGCCGAGTCGGACTCTTTACGGCGGAACAGCCGTTGGCACTTAGGAAATATTCGCCGAACTCGGCCGGACTTCCAGGGGAAGAGGCCGAATTTTCACTTGTTCTGGCCGACATCGGGAACCAGCCGAGTCGGACTCTTTACGGCGGAGCAGCCGTTGGCACTTAGGAAATATTTGCCAAAATGTTCCGGACCTCCAGGGGAAGAGGCCAAATATTCACTTGTTCTGGCCGACATCGGGAACCAGCCGAGTCGGACACTTTACGGCGGAGCAGCCGTTGGCACTTAGGAAATATTCGTTAAACTTCAACTGACCTCCAGGGGAAGAGGCCGAATTTTCACTTGTTCTGGCCGACATCGGGAACCAGCCGAGTCGGTCTCTTTACGGCGGAGCAGCCGTTGGCACTTAGGAAATATTCGCCGAACTTGGCCGGACTTCCAGGGGAAGAGGCCGGATTTTCACTTGTTCTGGCCGACATCGGGAACCAGCCGAGTCGGACACTTTACGGCGGAGCAGCCGTTGGCACTTAGGAAATATTTGCCTTAACTCGGCCGGACTTCCAGGGGAAGAGGCCGGATTTTCACTTGTTCTGGCCGACATCGGGAACCAGCCGAGTCTTACACTTTAAGGCTGAGCAGCCGTTGGCACTTAGGAAATATTTGCCTTAACTCGGCCGGACTTCCAGGGGAAGAGGCCGATTTTTCACTTGTTCTGGCCGACATCGGGAACCAGCCGAGTCGGACACTTTAAGGCTGAGCAGCCGTTGGCACTTAGGAAATATTTGCCTTAACTCGGCCGGACTTCCAGGGGAAGAGGCCGGATTTTCACTTGTTCTGGCCGACATCGGGAACCAGCCGAGTCGGACTCTTTACGGCGGAACAGCCGTTGGCACTTAGGAAATATTCGCCGAACTTGGCCGGACTTCCAGGGGAAGAGGCCGATTTTTCACTTGTTCTGGCCGACATCGGGAACCGGCCGAGTCGGACTCTTTACGGCGGAACAGCCGTTGGCACTTAGGAAATATTCGCCAAAATGTTCCGGACTTCCAGGGGAAGAGGCCGAATTTTTACTTGTTCTGGCCGACATCGGGAACCAGCCGAGTCGGACGCTTTACGGCGGAGCAGCCGTTGGCACTTAGGAAATATTCGCCAAAATGTTCCGGACCTCCAGGGGAAGTGGCCGAATTTTCACTCGTTCTGGCCGACCGGAGGAACCAGCCGAGGCGGACACTTTACGGCGGTTGAGCCGTTGGCACTTAGGAAATATTCGCCAAAATGTTCCGGACCTCCAGGGGAAGAGGCCGAATTTTCACTTGTTCTGGCCGACCGGGGGAACCAGCCGAGGCGGACACTTTACGGCGGAGCAGCCGTTGGCACTTTGAAAATATTCGCCAAAATGTTCCGGACCTCCAGGGGAAGAGGCCGAATTTTCGCTCGTTCGGGCCGACCGGGAGAACCAGCCGAGGCGGACACTTTACGGCGGTTGAGCCGTTGGCACTTAGAAATTATTCAGACTTCCATAAACACACATCGGCCTTTTGCCGTCACTGCCCGGGATGGGCACCGTGGTAGCTAGGACAGTTCGTGTGACAGCTTCCGCTGGCACTTAGACAATTTTTAAAATGAAAATAAACAGTTCTGCACATACGTGCCGACTATATTTTGCGAAAGGGGGGTAAAGTGATGAGTACACTAAGTGGGGGGACCAAGTACATAAAGCCTACCCCTGGTACCTCAGAGAGGCCGAATTGACACATTTTGTGTCCGACCGCGGGAACCAGCCGAGGCGGACGCTTTTCGGCGCAAGAGCCGTTGGCACTTAGAAAATATTCGTTAATCTTGAACGGACCTCCAGGGGAAGAGGCCGAATTTTCACTTGTTCTGGCCGACATCGGGAACCAGCCGAGTCGGACGCTTTACGGCGGAGCAGCCGTTGGCACTTTGAAAATATTCGTTAAACTTCAACTGACCTCCAGGGGAAGAGGCCGAATTTCCACTTGTTCTGGCCGACATCGGGAACCAGCCGAGTCGGACACCTTACGGCGGAAGAGCCGATGGCACTTAGAAAATATTCGTTAAACTTGACAGGACCTCCAGGGGAAGAGGCCGAATTTTCGCTCGTTCGGGCCGACCGGAGGAACCGGCCGAGTCGGACACCTTACGGCGGAAGAGCCGATGGCACTTAGAAAATATTCGTTAAACTTGACAGGACCTCCAGGGGAAGAGGCCGAATTTTCGCTCGTTCAGGCCGACCGGAGGAACCGGCCGAGTCGGACACCTTACGGCGGAAGAGCCGATGGCACTTTGAAAATATTCGTTAAACTTGACAGGACCTCCAGGGGAAGAGGCCGAATTTTCGCTCGTTCAGGCCGACATCGGGAACCAGCCGGGTCGGACACGTTACGGCGGAAGAGCCGATGGCACTTTGAAAATATTCGTTAAACTTGACAGGACCTCCAGGGGAAGAGGCCGAATTTTCGCTCGTTCAGGCCGACATCGGGAACCAGCCGGGTCGGACACGTTACGGCGGAAGAGCCGATGGCACTTAGAAAATATTCGTTAAACTTGACAGGACCTCCAGGGGAAGAGGCCGAATTTTCGCTCGTTCAGGCCGACCGGAGGAACCGGCCGAGTCGGACACCTTACGGCGGAAGAGCCGATGGCACTTAGAAAATATTCGTTAAACTTGACAGGACCTCCAGGGGAAGAGGCCGAATTTTCGCTCGTTCGGGCCGACCGGAGGAACCGGCCGAGTCGGACACCTTACGGCGGAAGAGCCGATGGCACTTAGAAAATATTCGCCAAAATGTTCCGGACCTCCAGGGGAAGAGGCCGAATTTTCGCTCGTTCAGGCCGACCGGAGGAACCGGCCGAGTCGGACACCTTACGGCGGAAGAGCCGATGGCACTTAGAAAATATTCGTTAAACTTGACAGGACCTCCAGGGGAAGAGGCCGAATTTTCGCTCGTTCGGGCCGACCGGAGGAACCAGCCGGGTCGGACACGTTACGGCGCAACAGCCGTTGGCACTTTGAAAATATTCGCCAAAATGTTCCGGACCTCCAGGGGAAGAGGCCGAATTTTCGCTCGTTCGGGCCGACCGGAGGAACCAGCCGGGTCGGACACGTTACGGCGCAACAGCCGTTGGCACTTTGAAAATATTCGCCAAAATGTTCCGGACCTCCAGGGGAAGAGGCCGAATTTTCGCTCGTTCGGGCCGACCGGAGGAACCAGCCGCGTCGGACACGTTACGGCGCAACAGCCGTTGGCACTTTGAAAATATTCGCCAAAATGTTCCGGACCTCCAGGGGAAGAGGCCGAATTTTCGCTCGTTCGGGCCGACCGGAGGAACCAGCCGGGTCGGACACGTTACGGCGCAACAGCCGTTGGCACTTTGAAAATATTCGCCAAAATGTTCCGGACCTCCAGGGGAAGAGGCCGAATTTTCGCTCGTTCGGGCCGACCGGAGGAACCAGCCGCGTCGGACACGTTACGGCGCAACAGCCGTTGGCACTTTGAAAATATTCGCCAAAATGTTCCGGACCTCCAGGGGAAGAGGCCGAATTTTCGCTCGTTCGGGCCGACCGGAGGAACCAGCCGGGTCGGACACGTTACGGCGCAACAGCCGTTGGCACTTTGAAAATATTCGCCAAAATGTTCCGGACCTCCAGGGGAAGAGGCCGAATTTTCGCTCGTTCGGGCCGACCGGAGGAACCAGCCGCGTCGGACACTTTACGGCGGTGGAGCCGTTGGCACTTTGAAAATATTCGCCAAAGTCGTCCGGACCTCCAGGGGAAGAGGCCGAATTTTCGCTCGTTCGGGCCGACCGGAGGAACCAGCCGGGTCGGACACGTTACGGCGCAACAGCCGTTGGCACTTTGAAAATATTCGCCAAAATGTTCCGGACCTCCAGGAGAAGAGGCCGAATTTTCGCTCGTTCGGGCCGACCGGAGGAACCAGCCGGGTCGGACACTTTACGGCGGAACAGCCGTTGGCACTTTGAAAATATTCGCCAAAGTCGTCCGGACCTCCAGGGGAAGAGGCCGAATTTTCGCTCGTTCGGGCCGACCGGAGGAACCAGCCGGGTCGGACACTTTACGGCGGAACAGCCGTTGGCACTTTGAAAATATTCGCCAAAGTCGTCCGGACCTCCAGGGGAAGAGGCCGAATTTTCGCTCGTTCGGGCCGACCGGAGGAACCAGCCGGGTCGGACACGTTACGGCGCAACAGCCGTTCGCACTTAGAAAATATTCGCCAAAGTCGTCCGGACCTCCAGGGGAAGAGGCCGAATTTTCGCTCGTTCGGGCCGACCGGAGGAACCAGCCGGGTCGGACACGTTACGGCGCAACAGCCGTTGGCACTTTGAAAATATTCGCCAAAATGTTCCGGACCTCCAGGGGAAGAGGCCGAATTTTCGCTCGTTCGGGCCGACCGGGAGAACCGGCCGAGGCGGACACTTTACGGCGGTTGAGCCGTTGGCACTTAGAAATTATTCAGACTTCCATCAAACACACATCGGCCTTTTGCCGTCACTGCCCGGGATGGGCACCGTGGTAGCTCGGACAGTTCGTGTGACAGCTTCCGCTGGCACTTAGACAATTTTTAAAATGAAAATAAACAGTTCTGCACATACGTGCCGACTATATTTTGCGAAAGGGGGGTAAAGTGATGAGTACACTAACTGGGGGGACCAAGTACATAAAGCCTACCCCTGGTACCTCAGAGAGGCCGAATTTTCGAATTCTGAGGCCGAGCTGGGGAACCAGACGAGGCGGACACTTTTCCGAGCGAGAGCCGATGGCACTTAGAAAATTTTCGGCTAAGTCGGCAGGACTTCCAGAGCGAGAGGCCGAATATTCGTCATCTGTGGCCGACCGGGGAACCAGCGGAGGCGGATAGGCGGTCACGGATGTCCCGCCGGCTGGTCCGCGGGCCAATTTGGGTCCCGTAATTTAGCGGTCGCGGTCCGGAATCCACGCCGGCCGGGGAACCAGCGCAGGCGGATAGGCGGTCACGGAGGTCCCGCCGGCTGGTCCGCGGGCCAATTTGGGTCCCGTAATTTAGCGGTCGCGGTCCGGAATCCACGCCGACCGGGGAACCAGCGGAGGCGGATAGGCGGTCACGGAGGTCCCGCCGGCTGGTCCGCGGGCCAATTTGGGTCCCGTAATTTAGCGGTCGCGGTCCGGAATCCACGCCGACCGGGGAACCAGCGGAGGCGGATAGGCGGTCACGGAGGTCCCGCCGGCTGGTCCGCGGGCCAATCGGGGTCCCGTAAGTTAGCGGTCGCGGCCCGGAATTCGCGCCGGCCGGGGAACCAGCGCAGGCGGATAGGCGGTCACGGAGGTCCCGCCGGCTGGTCCGCGGGCCAATCGGGGTCCCGTAAGTTAGCGGTCGCGGCCCGGAATTCGCGCCGGCCGGGGAACCAGCGCAGGCGGATAGGCGGTCACGGAGGTCCCGCCGGCTGGTCCGCGGGCCAATCGGGGTCCCGTAAGTTAGCGGTCGCGGCCCGGAATTCGCGCCGGCCCGCAGCCACCACCAGGCGGATAGGCGGTCACGGAGGTCCCGCCGGCCGGTCCGCGGGGGGAACTGCGCCCTCTGGCGGACACGCTATTGTAAATGAATGGGGTTTGGCACTTAGTGCATTTTTCGCCGAAGCCGACGAGCGCTCCGGGCGAGGAGGCCGGATTCTCGCCATCCGTGGCCGGCCGGGGAACCGGCCAAGGCGGATAGGCGGTCACGGGGGTCCCGCCGGCTGGTCCGCGGGCCAATTGGGGTCCCGTAAGTTAGCGGTCGCGGCCCGGAATCCGCGCCGGCCAGCAGCCACCGGGAGGCGGATAGGCTGTCACGGAGGTCCCGCCGGCCGGTCCGCGGGGGGAACTGCGCCCTCTGGCGGACACGCTATTGTAAATGAATGGGGTTTGGCACTTAGTGCATTTTTCGCCGAAGCCGACGAGCGCTCCGGGCGAGGAGGCCGGATTCTCGCCATCCGTGGCCGGCCGGGGAACCGGCCAAGGCGGATAGGCGGTCACGGGGGTCCCGCCGGCTGGTCCGCGGGCCAATTGGGGTCCCGTAAGTTAGCGGTCGCGGCCCGGAATCCGCGCCGGCCAGCAGCCACCGGGAGGCGGATAGGCTGTCACGGAGGTCCCGCCGGCTGGTCCGCGGGCCATTTAGGGTCCCGTAGGTGAGCGGTCGCGGCCCGGAATCCAGGCCGGCCAGGAGGCACCGCCAGGCGGATAGGCGGTCACGGAGGTCCCGCCAGCTGGTCCGCGGGCCATTTATGGTCCCGTAAGTTAGCGGTCGCGGCCCGGAATCCACGCCGGCCAGGAGGCACCGGCAGGCGGATGGGCGGTCACGGAGGTCCCGCCAGCTGGTCCGCGGGCCGTTTAGGGTCCCGTAAGTTAGCGGTCGCGGCCCGGAATCCACGCCGGCCAGGAGGCACCGCCAGGCGGGTAGGCTGTCACGGAGGTCCCGCCAGCTGGTCCGCGGGCCAATTAGGGTCCCGTAAGTTAGCGGTCGCGGCCCGGAATCCGCGCCGGCCAGCAGCCACCGCCAGGCGGGTAGGCTGTCACGGAGGTCCCGCCGGCCGGTCCGCGGGCCAATCAGGGTCCCGTAAGTGAGCGGTCGCGGCCCGGAATGCACGCCGGCCAGCAGGCACCGCCAGGCGGATAGGCGGTCACGGAGGTCCCGCCGGCCGGTCCGCGGGCCAATCAGGGTCCCGTAAGTGAGCGGTCGCGGCCCGGAATGCACGCCGGCCAGGAGGCACCGCCAGGCGGATAGGCGGTCACGGAGGTCCCGCCGGCCGGTCCGCTGGCCAATTACCTCCAGCCGAGCGGATATGAACTTTATTAGCACCTTCTACGAGATGGCGGAGCCTTATTCGACAACCAGCACCTCGGCTTAGCATTTTCCACGGCCCGCTGATCTTCCAGAAGACGTCCAGCCGGTTTCCTCCTCACATTTTAAGCCGGCCGAGGCTTCCGGCACCCCGGCTAAGCTTTCTCCACGGCCCGCTGAGCTTCCAGAAGACCTCCAGCCGGTTCTCCCGGTGCTTTCCTCCTCACGTTTTAAGCCGGCCGAGGCTTCCGGCACCCCGGCTAAGCTTTTTCCCACACCCCGCTGAGCTTCCAGGGGACCTCCAGCCGGTTCTCCCGGTGCTTTCCTCCTCACGTTTAAGCCGGCCGAGGCTCCCGGCACCCCGGCCAAGCGTTTCCCACGGCCCGCTGAGCTTCCAGGGGACCTCCGGCCGGTTCTCCGCGCGCTTTCCTCCTCACTTTTAAGCCGGCCGAGGCTTCCGGCACCCCGGCCAAGCGTTTCCCACGTCCCGCTGAGCTTCCAGGGGACCTCCGGCCGGTTCTCCGCGCGCTTTCCTCCTCACATTTTAAGCCGGCCGAGGCTCCAGGCACCCCGGCTAAGCTTTCTCCACGGCCCGCTGAGCTTCCAGGGGACCTCCGGCCGGTTCTCCGCGCGCTTTCCTCCTCACTTGTAAGCCGGCCGAGGCTCCAGGCACCCCGGCCAAGCGTTTCCCACGGCCCGCTGAGCTTCCAGGGGACCTCCAGCCGGTTCTCCCGGGGCCTCGCGCCTCGCTTTGTGAGCCGGCCGAGGCTTCCAGCACCTCGGCTGAGCGTTTCCCACGGCCCGCTGAGCTTCCAGGGGACCTCCAGCCGGTTCTCCGCGCGCTTTCCTCCTCACTTGTAAGCCGGCCGAGGCTCCAGGCACCTCGGCTAAGCGTTTTGAACGGCCCGCTGAGCTTCCAGGGGACCTCCAGCCGGTTCTCCGCGCGCCCCCCCTCCCAACTTTTTAAGCCGGCCGAGGCTTCCGGCACCCCGGCCAAGCGTTTCCCACGGCCCGCTGAGCTTCCAGCGGACCTCCGGCCGGTTCTCCGCGCGCCCCCCTCCTAACTCGACGCCCGAGGAGGCTCCCGGCACCCCGGCTAAGCGATTTGAACGGCCCGCTGATCTCCCGGAGGTCGCAACGGGGAATTGCCTCCCTCTCGCGGACACGGCGCGTAAATGCACCGCCTCTCGCACTTTGCGCACACTCACTCGCATCGCTACGCCTCCCGTGGCACTTTAAGCGACCGGGACCACCGCGAGCGCGGGTGATGACTAAGAGGCTCCCCGGCCGGCCTCGCGGAGCTCCGACGCTCCCCCGCCGGACTTCCGGCGGCCGGCCGGAGCCTCGGCACGGCTGCCGCACTCCCTAATAACACCCCGCGGACCCCCGCGAGCCGAACGCTCGCTGCCGCGGGCGACCCGTGGTACCCCACGTGCCGAGGCGGACGCGTGACGGCGCGGGAGCCCTCGGCACTATATCACGGTCACGCATGTAGTCAAATCGTGTAAAATCACCGTTAGTTTATTCACAATATACGTAATAATTAAATACATATCAACACCGCGTATATTATTAATAAACATATGCATGTATTTATTTAATAATTAAATAAATAATAACATCGCGTATAATCATGCGTAATACTATCACACTTGTTATCAGCGGACGTCGGCCCGGGCTCCGGGGCAAGAGGCCGAATTTTCGCTCGTTCGGGCCGACCGGGGAACCGGCGAAGGCGGACGCATCGCGGCGCGAGAGCCGTTGGCACTTTGAAAAAAAAAAAAAAATTCGCCCACCGGGCTCCGGGGAAGAGGCCGATTTTTCGCCGTTCGCGGCCGACCGGGGAACCGGCGAAGGCGGACGCATCGCGGCGCGAGAGCCGTTGGCACTTTGGAAAAAAAAAAAAAAAAAAAAAAATTCGCCCACCGGGCTCCGGGGGAAGAGGCCGGCTTTTCGCCGTTCGCGGCCGACCGGGGAACCGGCGAAGGCGGACGCGCTCTCTAACGAGCCCCGCCGGCCGGAGGAAGTGCGCCCTCTGGCGGACACGCCGTTGTAAATGAATGGGGTTTGGCACTTAGTGCATTTTTCGCCCAAGTCGAAGCGCGCTCCGGGCGAGGAGGCCGGATTCTCGCCACCCGTGGCCGGCCGGGGAACCGGCCAAGGCGGATGGGCTGTCACGGAGGACCCGCCGGCTGGTCCGCGGGCCGATTAGGGTCCCGCGAGTGAGCGGTGGCGGTCCGGAATCCAGGCCGGCCAGGAGGCACTGCCAGGCGGATAGGCTTTCACGGAGGTCCCGCCGGCTGGTCCGCGGGCCGTTTAGGGTCCCGCGAGTGAGCGGTGGCGGTCCGGAATCCAGGCCGGCCAGGAGGCACCGCCAGGCGGATAGGCTTTCACCGAGGACCCGCCGGCTGGTCCGCGGGCCGTTTAGGGTCCCGTAAGTTAGCGGTCGCGGTCCGGAATACAGGCCGTCCAGGAGGCACCGCCAGGCGGATAGGCTTTCACGGGGGACCCGCCGGCTGGTCCGCGGGCCGTTTAGGGTCCCGTAAGTTAGCGGTCGCGGTCCGGAATACAGGCCGTCCAGGAGGCACTGCCAGGCGGATACACTCTCTAACGAGCCCCGCCGGCTGGTCCGCCGGGGGAAGTGCGCCCTCTGGCGGACACGCCGTTGTAAATGAATGGGGTTTGGCACTTAGTGCATTTTTCGACCAGCGGCAACGCAGGCTGACGGGCGGCCGCTTCCGCGGGCCGGCACTACTCTACGGAGGCGCTAGCCGCCTCCGGTGGGGGCCGTGTGATCTCGCTGGATGCCCGGGGACCTTCCGCCAGGCCCGGCCGCAGCTTTTGCGCGCGCCCGGTCCTATTACCTGGTGGAAGCTGGAGGCCGGGGCTCGGCAGCTCGCTGCCCGGGGACCCTCCGCGAGGCCCGGCCGCAGCTTTTACGCACGGCCGCTGCTATTCTCTGGCTCCGGCTTCGTCCCGGAGGGTGCTTGGGGAACGGCGGCGCACACCGCGAACGGCCGGTGGCGGTCGGCTGGTGGCGGTCGGCTGGTGGCGGTCGGCTGGTGGCGGTCGGGGGTGGCGCTTGGGGATGGCGCTTGGGGATGGTGGCTGTCGGCTGGTGGCGGTCGGCTGGTGGCGGTCGGCTGGTGGCGGTCGGGGGTGGCGCTTGGGGATGGCGCTTGGGGATGGTGGCTGTCGGCTGGTGGCGGTCGGCTGGTGGCGGTCGGCTGGTGGCGGTCGGGGGTGGCGCTTGGGGATGGCGCTTGGGGATGGTGGCTGTCGGCTGGTGGCGGTCGGCTGGTGGCGGTCGCCTTGTGGCGGTCGGGGATGGCGCTTGGGGATGGTGGCGGTCGCCTTGTGGCGGTCGGCTGGTGGCGGTCGGCTGGTGGCGGTCGGGGGGTGGCGGTCGGGGATGGCGCTTGGGGATGGTGGCTGTCGGCTGGTGGCGGTCGGCTGGTGGCGGTCGGCTGGTGGCGGTCGGGGGGTGGCGGTCGGGGGTGGCGCTTGGGGATGGTGGCTGTCGCCTTGTGGCGGTCGGCTGGTGGCGGTCGGCTGGTGGCGGTCGGGGGGTGGCGGTCGGGGGTGGCGCTTGGGGATGGTGGCTGTCGCCTTGTGGCGGTCGGCTGGTGGCGGTCGCCTTGTGGCGGTCGGGGGGTGGCGGTCGGGGATGGCGCTTGGGGATGGTGGCTGTCGCCTTGTGGCGGTCGGCTGGTGGCGGTCGCCTTGTGGCGGTCGGGGGGTGGCGGTCGGGGATGGCGCTTGGGGATGGTGGCTGTCGCCTTGTGGCGGTCGGCTGGTGGCGGTCGCCTTGTGGCGGTCGGGGGGTGGCGGTCGCCTTGTGGCGGTCGGGGGGTGGCGGTCGGGGATGGCGGCGGTCGGCTGGTGGCGGTCGCCTTGTGGCGGTCGGGGGGTGGCGGTCGGGGATGGCGCTTGGGGATGGTGGCTGTCGCCTTGTGGCGGTCGGCTGGTGGCGGTCGCCTTGTGGCGGTCGGGGGGTGGCGGTCGGGGATGGCGCTTGGGGATGGTGGCTGTCGCCTTGTGGCGGTCGGCTGGTGGCGGTCGCCTTGTGGCGGTCGGGGGGTGGCGGTCGCCTTGTGGCGGTCGGGGGGTGGCGGTCGGGGATGGCGCTTGGGGATGGTGGCTGTCGGCTGGTGGCGGTCGGCTGGTGGCGGTCGGCTGGTGGCGGTCGGGGGGTGGCGGTCGGGGGTGGCGCTTGGGGATGGTGGCTGTCGCCTTGTGGCGGTCGGCTGGTGGCGGTCGGCTGGTGGCGGTCGGGGGGTGGCGGTCGGGGGTGGCGCTTGGGGATGGTGGCTGTCGCCTTGTGGCGGTCGGCTGGTGGCGGTCGCCTTGTGGCGGTCGGGGGGTGGCGGTCGGGGATGGCGCTTGGGGATGGTGGCTGTCGCCTTGTGGCGGTCGGCTGGTGGCGGTCGCCTTGTGGCGGTCGGGGGGTGGCGGTCGGGGATGGCGCTTGGGGATGGTGGCTGTCGCCTTGTGG
>NW_026061423.1:265000-282500 GCF_024217435.2 Syngnathus scovelli | reverse complement strand
CCCCGCTCATTCGTCGGAGTGACCGCCCGACGCGGGCATCGCTAGATTAGCCGTGGCCCCGATCCTTCCCCATCGACAGCCTTTCGCCCCCTTCGCTCCGGCCTCTGAGGCGGCCGGTACCCCTTTCTTGGATGAGACAGAACCCTTGACGGGCCGTTCGCAGATTTTTGCCCGGCCTGTGTTTAAGGAGGCGGCCGGTACCTCCCTCCTTGGATGACCAACAACCCTTGACGGGCCATTCGCAGATTTTTGCCCGGCCTGTGTTTAAGGAGGCGGCCGGTACCTCCCTCCTTGGATGACCTTCTACCCTTGACGGGCCATTCGCAGATTTTTGCCCGGCCTGTGTTTAAGGAGGCGGCCGGTACCTCCCTCCTTGGATGACCTTCTACCCTTGACGGGCCATTCGCAGATTTTTGCCCGGCCTGTGTTTAAGGAGGCGGCCGGTCCTCCGTAGCTTGATCGGATTTCCCTTCCGGCCTGTGTTTAAGGAGGCGGCCGGTCCTCCGTAGCTTGATCGGATTTCCCTTCCAGCCTGTGTTTAAGGAGGCGGCTGGTCCTCCCCGGTCGGTTGCCAAGCGACCGGGACCCGCAAGTGGGCAGGAACCGTCCACCCAACGCCGGCGAGCCGGGGCCGGTGGGGGCCCTACCAAGGCGGGTCTAACTTCAGGCGGTGCAAACGGGGGAGGGGGGTAAGGACGGCTGCCGGGAGCAGACAGCCGTCCCCGGGAGGGGGTAGTAGCTTCGCGGCGGCCGCCGGGAGCAGACGGCCGTCCGCGGATTCTGCCAATGCCTGTAGGACTTTGAATATTTCACAGCCGTGCTGTGGCACTTAGAAAATTTTTCAGAGATGTGGCACTTAGAAAGTTTTTCAGAGATGTGGCACTTAGAAAGTTTTTGAGAGATGTGGCACTTTGAAAATTTTTGAGAGATGTGGCACTTTGAAAATTTTTGAGAGATGTGGCACTTTGAAAATTTTTGAGAAATGTGGCACTTTGAAAATTTTTGAGAAATGTGGCACTTTGAAAATTTTCTCTCTCTCTCTGGAAGTGCCGTGCCTTCTTCAGTTCTGCTATCCGAGCAGGGGACGCTTGCTGGCGGCCGTTACCAGCGCTCGGACCAGGCCCAATTGATTTGCATGGAAAACAATTGCGTCCCCCATGCTCGTTCTGACTATATTTTGCGAAAGGGGGGTAAAGTGATGAGTACACTAAGTGGGGGGACCAACCCATGTACTCTAGAAAAAGTACATGGGTTGACAAAAGACCAGTTCGTACTGCACCCCTGGTACCCAAACCCCTGGTACCTTTAGGCACTTAGAAAAATTTCGCCCAAATTTGGAGGTCGCTCCAGGGGAAGAGGCCGAATTTTCGCCTATTACGGCCGACCGCGGGAACCAGCCGAGGCGGACGCTTTTCGGCGCAAGAGCCGTTGGCACTTAGAAAATATTCGCTAAACTTCAAAGGACCTCCAGGGGAAGAGGCCGAATTGTCATTTTTTCTGGCCGACATCGGGAACCAGCCGAGTCGGACTCTTTACGGCGGAGCAGCCGTTGGCACTTAGAAAATATTCGCCAAACTCGGCCGGACTTCCAGGGGAAGAGGCCGAATTGTCACTTGTTCTGCCCGACATCGGGAACCAGCCGAGTCGGACACTTTAAGGCGGAGCAGCCGTTGGCACTTAGAAAATATTCGCCAAACTTGAACGGACCTCCAGGGGAAGAGGCCGAATTTTCACCTGTTCTGGCCGACATCGGGAACCAGCCGAGTCGGACGCTTTTCGGCGCAAGAGCCGTTGGAACTTAGAAAATATTCGCTAAACTTCAAAGGACCTCCAGGGGAAGAGGCCGAATTGTCACTTGTTCTGGCCGACATCGGGAACCAGCCGAGTCGGACTCTTTACGGCGGAGCAGCCGTTGGCACTTAGAAAATATTCGCCAAACTCGGCCGGACTTCCAGGGGAAGAGGCCGAATTGTCACTTGTTCTGCCCGACATCGGGAACCAGCCGAGTCGGACACTTTAAGGCGGAGCAGCCGTTGGCACTTAGAAAATATTCGCCAAACTTGAACGGACCTCCAGGGGAAGAGGCCGAATTTTCACCTGTTCTGGCCGACATCGGGAACCAGCCGAGTCGGACGCTTTAAGGCGGAGCAGCCGTTGGCACTTAGAAAATATTCGTTAAACTTGAAAGGACCTCCAGGGGAAGAGGCCGAATTGTCACTTGTTCTGGCCGACATCGGGAACCAGCCGAGTCGGACGCTTTAAGGCGGAGCAGCCGTCGGCACTTAGAAAATATTCGTTAAACTTGAAAAGACCTCCAGGGGAAGAGGCCGAATTGTCACTTGTTCTGGCCGACATCGGGAACCAGACGAGTCGGGCCCTTTAAGGCTGAGCAGCCCTTGGCACTTAGGAAATATTTGCCTTAACTCGGCCGGACTTCCAGGGGAAGAGGCCGGATTTTCACTTGTTCTGGCCGACATCGGGAACCAGCCGAGTCGGACGCTTTAAGGCGGAGCAGCCGTTGGCACTTAGAAAATATTCCCCAAACTTGAACGGACCTCCAGGGGAAGAGGCCGAATTTTCACTTGTTCTGGCCGACATCGGGAACCAGCCGAGTCGGACTCTTTACGGCGGAACAGCCGTTGGCACTTAGAAAATATTCGTTAAACTTTAACTGACCTCCAGGGGAAGAGGCCGAATTTCCACTTGTTCTGGCCGACATCGGGAACCAGCCGAGTCGGACGCTTTACGGCGGAGCAGCCGTTGGCACTTAGAAAATATTCGTTAAACTTCAACTGACCTCCAGGGGAAGAGGCCGAATTTTCACTTGTTCTGGCCGACATCGGGAACCAGCCGAGTCGGACGCTTTACGGCGGAGCAGCCGTTGGCACTTAGAAAATATTCGTTAAACTTCAACTGACCTCCAGGGGAAGAGGCCGAATTTTCACTTGTTCTGGCCGACATCGGGAACCAGCCGAGTCGGACTCTTTACGGCGGAACAGCCGTTGGCACTTTGGAAATATTTGCCTTAACTTGGCCGGACTTCCAGGGGAAGAGGCCGATTTTTCACTTGTTCTGGCCGACATCGGGAACCAGCCGAGTCGGACTCTTTACGGCGGAACAGCCGTTGGCACTTTGAAAATATTTGCCTTAACTCGGCCGGACTTCCAGGGGAAGAGGCCGATTTTTCACTTGTTCTGGCCGACATCGGGAACCAGCCGAGTGGGACCCTTTAAGGCTGAGCAGCCGTTGGCACTTAGGAATTATTTGCCTTAACTCGGCCGGACTTCCAGGGGAAGAGGCCGGATTTTCACTTGTTCTGGCCAACATCGGGAACCAGCCGAGTCGGACACTTAAAGGCTGAGCAGCCGTTGGCACTTAGGAAATATTTGCCTTAACTCGGCCGGACTTCCAGGGGAAGAGGCCGGATTTTCACTTGTTCTGGCCGACATCGGGAACCAGCCGAGTCGGACACTTTAAGGCTGAGCAGCCGTTGGCACTTAGGAAATATTTGCCTTAACTCGGCCGGACTTCCAGGGGAAGAGGCCGATTTTTCACTTGTTCTGGCCGACCGGGGGAACCAGCCGAGTCGGACACTTTACGGCGGAGCAGCCGTTGGCACTTAGGAAATATTCGCCAAAATGTTCCGGACCTCCAGGGGAAGAGGCCAAATTTTCACTTGTTCTGGCCGACCGGGTGAACCGGCCGAGGCGGACACTTTACGGCGGAGCAGCCGTTGGCACTTAGGAAATATTCGCCAAAATGTTCCGGACCTCCAGGGGAAGAGGCCAAATTTTCACTTGTTCTGGCCGACCGGGTGAACCGGCCGAGGCGGACACTTTACGGCGGAGCAGCCGTTGGCACTTAGGAAATATTCGCCAAAATGTTCCGGACCTCCAGGGGAAGAGGCCGAATTTTCACTTGTTCTGGCCGACCGGGGGAACCAGCCGAGGCGGACACTTTACAGCGGAGCAGCCGTTGGCACTTAGGAAATATTCGCCAAAATGTTCCGGACCTCCAGGGGAAGAGGCCGAATTTTCGCTCGTTCGGGCCGACCGGGAGAACCAGCCGAGGCGGACACTTTACGGCGGTTGAGCCGTTGGCACTTAGAAATTATTCAGACTTCCATCAAACACACATCGGCCTTTTGCCGTCACTGCCCGGGATGGGCACCGTGGTAGCTCGGACAGTTCGCGTGACAGCTTCCGCTGGCACTTAGACAATTTTTAAAATGAAAATAAACAGTTCTGCACATACGTGCCGACTATATTTTGCGAAATGGGGGTAAAGTGATGAGTACACTAAGTGGGGGGACCAAGTACATAAAGCCCACCCCTGGTACCTCAGAGAGGCCGAATTGACACATTTTGTGTCCGACCGCGGGAACCAGCCGAGGCGGACGCTTTTCGGCGCAAGAGCCGTTGGCACTTAGAAAATATTCGTTAATCTTGAACGGACCTCCAGGGGAAGAGGCCGAATTTTCACTTGTTCTGGCCGACATCGGGAACCAGCCGAGGCGGACGCTTTTCGGCGCAAGAGCCGTTGGCACTTAGAAAATATTCGTTAATCGTGAACGGACCTCCAGGGGAAGAGGCCGAATTTTCACTTGTTCTGGCCGACATCGGGAACCAGCCGAGGCGGACGCTTTTCGGCGCAAGAGCCGTTGGCACTTAGAAAATATTCGTTAATCTTGAACGGACCTCCAGGGGAAGAGGCCGAATTTTCACTTGTTCTGGCCGACATCGGGAACCAGCCGAAGCGGACGCTTTACGGCGGAGCAGCCGTTGGCACTTAGAAAATATTCGTTAATCTTGAACGGACCTCCAGGGGAAGAGGCCGAATTTTCACTTGTTCTGGCCGACATCGGGAACCAGCCGAGTCGGACGCTTTTCGGCGCAAGAGCCGTTGGCACTTAGAAAATATTCGTTAATCTTGAACGGACCTCCAGGGGAAGAGGCCGAATTTTCACTTGTTCTGGCCGACATCGGGAACCAGCCGAGTCGGACTCTTTACGGCGGAACAGCCGTTGGCACTTAGGAAATATTCGCCGAACTCGGCCGGACTTCCAGGGGAAGAGGCCGAATTTTCACTTGTTCTGGCCGACATCGGGAACCAGCCGAGTCGGACTCTTTATGGCGGAGCAGCCGTTGGCACTTAGGAAATATTTGCCAAAATGTTCCGGACCTCCAGGGGAAGAGGCCGAATATTCACTTGTTCTGGCCGACATCGGGAACCAGCCGAGTCGGACACTTTACGGCGGAGCAGCCGTTGGCACTTAGGAAATATTCGCCAAACTTGGCCGGACTTCCAGGGGAAGAGGCCGAATGTCCACTTGTTCTGGCCGACATCGGGAACCAGCCGAGTCGGACGCTTTACGGCGGAGCAGCCGTTGGCACTTAGGAAATATTTGCCTTAACTCGGCCGGACTTCCAGGGGAAGAGGCCGAATTTTCACTTGTTCTGGCCGATATCGGGAACCAGCCGAGTCGGACTCTTTACGGCGGAACAGCCGTTGGCACTTAGGAAATATTCGCCTTAAGTCGGCCGGACTTCCAGGGGAAGAGGCCGATTTTTCACTTGTTCTGGCCGACCGGGGGAACCAGCCGAGTCGGACACTTTACGGCGGAGCAGCCGTTGGCACTTAGGAAATATTCGCCAAAATGTTCCGGACCTCCAGGGGAAGAGGCCAAATTTTCACTTGTTCTGGCCGACCGGGTGAACCGGCCGAGGCGGACACTTTACGGCGGAGCAGCCGTTGGCACTTAGGAAATATTCGCCAAAATGTTCCGGACCTCCAGGGGAAGAGGCCGAATTTTCACTTGTTCTGGCCGACCGGGGGAACCAGCCGAGGCGGACACTTTACGGCGGAGCAGCCGTTGGCACTTAGGAAATATTCGCCAAAATGTTCCGGACCTCCAGGGAAAGAGGCCGAATTTTCACTCGTTCTGGCCGACCGGGGGAACCGGCCGAGGCGGACACTTTACGGCGGTTGAGCCGTTGGCACTTAGAAATTATTCAGACTTCCATAAACACACATCGGCCTTTTGCCGTCACTGCCCGGGATGGGCACCGTGGTAGCTCGGACAGTTCGTTTGACAGCTTCCGCTGGCACTTAGACAATTTTTAAAATGAAAATAAACAGTTCTGCACATACGTGCCGACTATATTTTGCGAAAGGGGGGTAAAGTGATGAGTACACTAAGTGGGGGGACCAAGTACATAAAGCCTACCCCTGGTACCTCAGAGAGGCCGAATTGACACATTTTGTGTCCGACCGCGGGAACCAGCCGAGGCGGACGCTTTTCGGCGCAAGAGCCGTTGGCACTTAGAAAATATTCGCTAAACTTCAAAGGACCTCCAGGGGAAGAGGCCGAATTGTCACTTTTTCTGGCCGACATCGGGAACCAGCCGAGTCGGACACCTTACGGCGGAAGAGCCGATGGCACTTAGAAAATATTCGTTAAACTTCAACTGACCTCCAGGGGAAGAGGCCGATTTTTCACTTGTTCTGGCCGACATCGGGAACCAGCCGAGTCGGACGCTTTTCGGCGCAAGAGCCGTTGGCACTTAGAAAATATTCGTTAATCTTGAACGGACCTCCAGGGGAAGAGGCCGAATTTCCACTTATTCTGGCCGACATCGGGAACCAGCCGAGTCGGACGCTTTACGGCGGAGCAGCCGTTGGCACTTAGAAAATATTCGTTAATCTTGAACGGACCTCCAGGGGAAGAGGCCGAATTTTCACTTGTTCTGGCCGACATCGGGAACCAGCCGAGTCGGACGCTTTACGGCGGAGCAGCCGTTGGCACTTTGAAAATATTCGTTAAACTTCAACTGACCTCCAGGGGAAGAGGCCGAATTTCCACTTGTTCTGGCCGACATCGGGAACCAGCCGAGTCGGACGCTTTACGGCGGAAGAGCCGATGGCACTTAGAAAATATTCGTTAAACTTGACAGGACCTCCAGGGGAAGAGGCCGAATTTTCGCTCGTTCAGGCCGACCGGAGGAACCGGCCGAGTCGGACACCTTACGGCGGAAGAGCCGATGGCACTTAGAAAATATTCGCCAAAATGTTCCGGACCTCCAGGGGAAGAGGCCGAATTTTCACTTGTTCAGGCCGACCGGAGGAACCGGCCGAGTCGGACACCTTACGGCGGAAGAGCCGATGGCACTTAGAAAATATTCGTTAAACTTGACAGGACCTCCAGGGGAAGAGGCCGAATTTTCGCTCGTTCGGGCCGACCGGAGGAACCGGCCGAGTCGGACACCTTACGGCGGAAGAGCCGATGGCACTTAGAAAATATTCGCCAAAATGTTCCGGACCTCCAGGGGAAGAGGCCGAATTTTCGCTCGTTCGGGCCGACCGGAGGAACCAGCCGGGTCGGACACGTTACGGCGCAACAGCCGTTGGCACTTTGAAAATATTCGCCAAAATGTTCCGGACCTCCAGGGGAAGAGGCCGTATTTTCGCTCGTTCGGGCCGACCGGAGGAACCGGCCGGGTCGGACACGTTACGGCGCAACAGCCGTTAGCACTTAGAAATTATTCGTTAAACTTGAACGGACCTCCAGGGTTAAGAGGCCGAATTTTCGCTCGTTCGGGCCGACCGGAGGAACCAGCCGGGTCGGACACTTTACGGCCCAACAGCCGTTGGCACTTTGAAAATATTCGCCAAAGTCATCCGGACCTCCAGGGGAAGAGGCCGAATTTTCGCTCGTTCGGGCCGACCGGAGGAACCAGCCGGGTCGGACACTTTACGGCGGAACGGCCGTTGGCACTTTGAAAATATTCGCCAAAATGTTCCGGACCTCCAGGGGAAGAGGCCGAATTTTCGCTCGTTCGGGCCGACCGGAGGAACCGGCCGGGTCGGACACGTTACGGCGCAACAGCCGTTGGCACTTTGAAAATATTCGCCAAAATGTTCCGGACCTCCAGGGGAAGAGGCCGAATTTTCGCTCGTTCGGGCCGACCGGAGGAACCAGCCGGGTCGGACACTTTACGGCCCAACAGCCGTTGGCACTTTGAAAATATTCGCCAAAGTCGTCCGGACCTCCAGGGGAAGAGGCCGAATTTTCGCTCGTTCAGGCCGACCGGAGGAACCAGCCGGGTCGGACACGTTACGGCGCAACAGCCGTTCGCACTTAGAAAATATTCGCCAAAGTCGTCCGGACCTCCAGGGGAAGAGGCCGAATTTTCGCTCGTTCGGGCCGACCGGAGGAACCAGCCGGGTCGGACACGTTACGGCGGAACAGCCGTTGGCACTTTGAAAATATTCGCCAAAATGTTCCGGACCTCCAGGGGAAGAGGCCGAATTTTCGCTCGTTCGGGCCGACCGGGAGAACCAGCCGAGGCGGACACTTTACGGCGGTTGAGCCGTTGGCACTTAGAAATTATTCAGACTTCCATCAAACACACATCGGCCTTTTGCCGTCACTGCCCGGGATGGGCACCGTGGTAGCTCGGACAGTTCGTGTGACAGCTTCCGCTGGCACTTAGAAAATTTTTAAAATGAAAATAAACAGTTCTGCACATACGTGCCGACTATATTTTGCGAAAGGGGGGTAAAGTGATGAGTACACTAACTGGGGGGACCAAGTACATAAAGCCTACCCCTGGTACCTCAGAGAGGCCGAATTTTCGAATTCTGAGGCCGAGCTGGGGAACCAGACGAGGCGGACACTTTTCCGAGCGAGAGCCGATGGCACTTAGAAAATTTTCGGCTAAGTCGGCAGGACTTCCAGAGCGAGAGGCCGAATATTCGTCATCTGTGGCCGACCGGGGAACCAGCGAAGGCGGATAGGCGGTCACGGAGGTCCCGCCGGCTGGTCCGCGGGCCAATTTGGGTCCCGTAATTTAGCGGTCGCGGTCCGGAATCCACGCCGAGCGGGGAACCAGCGGAGGCGGATAGGCGGTCACGGAGGTCCCGCCGGCTGGTCCGCGGGCCAATTGGGGTCCCGTAAGTTAGCGGTCGCGGCCCGGAATTCGCGCCGGCCGGGGAACCAGCGCAGGCGGATAGGCGGTCACGGAGGTCCCGCCGGCTGGTCCGCGGGCCAATCGGGGTCCCGTAAGTTAGCGGTCGCGGCCCGGAATTCGCGCCGGCCGGGGAACCAGCGCAGGCGGATAGGCGGTCACGGAGGTCCCGCCGGCTGGTCCGCGGGCCAATCGGGGTCCCGTAAGTTAGCGGTCGCGGCCCGGAATTCGCGCCGGCCGGGGAACCAGCGCAGGCGGATAGGCGGTCACGGAGGTCCCGCCGGCTGGTCCGCGGGCCAATCGGGGTCCCGTAAGTTAGCGGTCGCGGCCCGGAATTCGCGCCGGCCGGGGAACCAGCGCAGGCGGATAGGCGGTCACGGAGGTCCCGCCGGCTGGTCCGCGGGCCAATCGGGGTCCCGTAAGTTAGCGGTCGCGGCCCGGAATTCGCGCCGGCCGGGGAACCAGCGCAGGCGGATAGGCGGTCACGGAGGTCCCGCCGGCTGGTCCGCGGGCCAATCGGGGTCCCGTAAGTTAGCGGTCGCGGCCCGGAATTCGCGCCGGCCGGGGAACCAGCGCAGGCGGATAGGCGGTCACGGAGGTCCCGCCGGCTGGTCCGCGGGCCAATCGGGGTCCCGTAAGTTAGCGGTCGCGGCCCGGAATCCGCGCCGGCCCGCAGCCACCGCCAGGCGGATAGGCTGTCACGGAGGTCCCGCCGGCCGGTCCGCGGGGGGAACTGCGCCCTCTGGCGGACACGCCATTGTAAATGAATGGGGTTTGGCACTTAGTGCATTTTTCGCCGAAGCCGACGAGCGCTCCGGGCGAGGAGGCCGGATTCTCGCCATCCGTGGCCGGCCGGGGAACCGGCCAAGGCGGATAGGCGGTCACGGGGGTCCCGCCGGCTGGTCCGCGGGCCAATTGGGGTCCCGTAAGTTAGCGGTCGCGGCCCGGAATCCGCGCCGGCCAGCAGCCACCGGGAGGCGGATAGGCTGTCACGGAGGTCCCGCCGGCTGGTCCGCGGGCCATTTAGGGTCCCGCGAGTGAGCGGTCGCGGTCCGGAATCCAGGCCGGCCAGGAGGCACCGCCAGGCGGATAGGCGGTCACGGAGGTCCCGCCAGCTGGTCCGCGGGCCATTTATGGTCCCGTAAGTTAGCGGTCGCGGCCCGGAATGCACGCCGGCCAGGAGGCACCGCCAGGCGGGTAGGCTGTCACGGAGGTCCCGCCGGCCGGTCCGCGGGCCAATTACCTCCAGCCGAGCGGATATGAACTTTATTAGCACCTTCTACGAGATGGCGGAGCCTTATTCGACAACCAGCACCTCGGCTTAGCATTTTCCACGGCCCGCTGATCTTCCAGAAGACGTCCAGCCGGTTTCCTCCTCACATTTTAAGCCGGCCGAGGCTTCCGGCACCCCGGCTAAGCTTTCTCCACGGCCCGCTGAGCTTCCAGGGGACCTCCGGCCGGTTCTCCCGGTGCCTCGCGCCTCGCTTTGTGAGCCGGCCGAGGCTTCCAGCACCTCGGCTGAGCGTTTCCCACGGCCCGCTGAGCTTCCAGGGGACCTCCAGCCGGTTCTCCCGGTGCCTCGCGCCTCGCTTTGTGAGCCGGCCGAGGCTTCCAGCACCTCGGCTGAGCGTTTCCCACGGCCCGCTGAGCTTCCAGGGTACCTCCAGCCGGTTCTCCCGGTGCCTCGCGCCTCGCTTTGAGAGCCGGCCGAGGCTTCCAGCACCTCGGCTGAGCGTTTTCGGCGGCCCGTTGCTCTCCCGGAGGTCGCAACGGGGAGTTACCTCCCTCTCGCGGACACGGCGAGTAAATACACCGCCTCTCGCACTTGGCGCACACTCACTCGCATTGCTACGCCTCCCGTGGCACTTTAAGCGGCCGAACGGCGGGAGTAACTACGACTCTCTTAAGGTAGGCTCACTTGACTATTTATTCATGTATTTATTTATTTTTGACGGTTCGCGGAGGCGATGACGCTCCGCGCGGGTAAACGGCGGGAGTAACTGTGACTCTCTTAAGGTAGGCTCACTTGACATCTATTTATTTATGTATTTATTTATTTTTGACGGTTCGCGGAGGCGATGACGCTCCGCGCGGGTAAACGGCGGGAGTAACTGTGACTCTCTTAAGGTAGGCTCACTTGACATCTATTTATTTATGTATTTATTTATTTTTGACGGTTCGCGGAGGCGATGACGCTCCGCGCGGGTAAACGGCGGGAGTAACTGTGACTCTCTTAAGGTAGGCTCACTTGACATCTATTTATTTATGTATTTATTTATTTTTGACGGTTCGCGGAGGCGATGACGCTCCGCGCGGGTAAACGGCGGGAGTAACTGTGACTCTCTTAAGGTAGGCTCACTTGACATCTATTTATTTATGTATTTATTTATTTTTGACGGTTCGCGGAGGCGATGACGCTCCGCGCGGGTAAACGGCGGGAGTAACTGTGACTCTCTTAAGGTAGGCTCACTTGACATCTATTTATTTATGTATTTATTTATTTTTGACGGTTCGCGGAGGCGATGACGCTCCGCGCGGGTAAACGGCGGGAGTAACTGTGACTCTCTTAAGGTAGGCTCACTTGACATCTATTTATTTATGTATTTATTTATTTTTGACGGTTCGCGGAGGCGATGACGCTCCGCGCGGGTAAACGGCGGGAGTAACTGTGACTCTCTTAAGGTAGGCTCACTTGACATCTATTTATTTATGTATTTATTTATTTTTGACGGTTCGCGGAGGCGATGACGCTCCGCGCGGGTAAACGGCGGGAGTAACTGTGACTCTCTTAAGGTAGGCTCACTTGACATTTATTTATTTATGAATTTATTTATTTTTGACGGTTCGCGGAGGCGATGACGCTCCGCGCGGGTAAACGGCGGGAGTAACTGTGACTCTCTTAAGGTAGGCTCACTTGACATTTATTTATTTATGAATTTATTTATTTTTGACGGTTCGCGGAGGCGATGACGCTCCGCGCGGGTAAACGGCGGGAGTAACTGTGACTCTCTTAAGGTAGGCTCACTTGACATTTATTTTGGCGGTTCGCGGAGGCGCCGGGAGGCCGTGCGCGCGCGCGCAGAGCGGCCGAATAACGCTCCGCCGGCCCCGGGTGATTACCGAGAGGCTCCCCGGCCTCGCGGAGCTCCGACGCTCCTCCGCGGGACCTCCGGCGGCCGGCGCGCTCGCGCACCACCCCCCGGCACCGCCGGGAGGCCGTGCGCGCGCGCGCAGAGCGGCCGAATAACGCTCCGCCGGCCCCGGGTGATTACCGAGAGGCTCCCCGGCCTCGCGGAGCTCCGACGCTCCTCCGCGGGACCTCCGGCGGCCGGCGCGCTCGCGCACCACCCCCCGGCACCGCCGGGAGGCCGTGCGCGCGCGCGCAGAGCGGCCGAATAACGCTCCGCCGGCCCCGGGTGATTACCGAGAGGCTCCCCGGCCTCGCGGAGCTCCGACGCTCCTCCGCGGGACCTCCGGCGGCCGGCGCGCTCGCGCACCACCCCCCGGCACCGCCGGGAGGCCGTGCGCGCGCGCGCAGAGCGGCCGAATAACGCTCCGCCGGCCCCGGGTGATTACCGAGAGGCTCCCCGGCCTCGCGGAGCTCCGACGCTCCTCCGCGGGACCTCCGGCGGCCGGCGCGCTCGCGCACCACCCCCCGGCACCGCCGGGAGGCCGTGCGCGCGCGCGCAGAGCGGCCGAATAACGCTCCGCCGGCCCCGGGTGATTACCGAGAGGCTCCCCGGCCTCGCGGAGCTCCGACGCTCCTCCGCGGGACCTCCGGCGGCCGGCGCGCTCGCGCACCACCCCCCGGCACCGCCGGGAGGCCGTGCGCGCGCGCGCAGAGCGGCCGAATAACGCTCCGCCGGCCCCGGGTGATTACCGAGAGGCTCCCCGGCCTCGCGGAGCTCCGACGCTCCTCCGCGGGACCTCCGGCGGCCGGCGCGCTCGCGCACCACCCCCCGGCACCGCCGGGAGGCCGTGCGCGCGCGCGCAGAGCGGCCGAATAACGCTCCGCCGGCCCCGGGTGATTACCGAGAGGCTCCCCGGCCTCGCGGAGCTCCGACGCTCCTCCGCGGGACCTCCGGCGGCCGGCGCGCTCGCGCACCACCCCCCGGCACCGCCGGGAGGCCGTGCGCGCGCGCGCAGAGCGGCCGAATAACGCTCCGCCGGCCCCGGGTGATTACCGAGAGGCTCCCCGGCCTCGCGGAGCTCCGACGCTCCTCCGCGGGACCTCCGGCGGCCGGCGCGCTCGCGCACCACCCCCCGGCACCGCCGGGAGGCCGTGCGCGCGCGCGCAGAGCGGCCGAATAACGCTCCGCCGGCCCCGGGTGATTACCGAGAGGCTCCCCGGCCTCGCGGAGCTCCGACGCTCCTCCGCGGGACCTCCGGCGGCCGGCGCGCTCGCGCACCACCCCCCGGTGCTCCGGCGGCCCCGGGTGACGACTAAGAGGCTCCCCGGCCGGCCTCGCGGAGCTCCGGCGCTCCTCCGCGGGACTTCCAGCGGCCGGCGCGCTCACGCACCACCCCCCGGCACCACCCGGGAGGCCGTGCTCGCGCGCCAAGTGGCCGAAAATAGCTCCAAGCCCAGCGGATCGGCTGCTTGGAAGCACCGCGCCGTCCGGCTCCACCTGGTACCTCGCACGGCTCTCATCTCCCCCCCGCACGGACTTCCGAGCGCTCGGGGAGACGCTCGGAAGCTGCCGGTGCCGCCGCGGCGGGGAATTGCCTCCCTCTGGCGGACGCGGCGAGTAAAAACACCACCTCTCGCACTTTGCGCACACTTACTTGCGTGGGTCCGCTTCCGATGACACTTTGAGCGGCCAAACGGCGGGAGTAACTACGACTCTCTTAAGGTAGGCTCACTTGACATTTATTTATGTATTTATTTATTTTTGACGGTTCGCGGAGGCGATGACGCTCCGCGCGGGTAAACGGCGGGAGTAACTGTGACTCTCTTAAGGTAGCCTGACTCGACGTCTTTTTCAACGGTGGCTGGAGGACCCGGGCGGTTCTCGGGGGTGCGTCGCTCCTCACTTTTGACGCCCGAGGAGGCTCCCGGCACCTCGGCTACGCGTTTTCGGCGGCCCGCTGAGCTTCCAGAAGACCTCCAGCCGGTTCTCCCGGTGCTTTCCTCCTCACGTTTTAAGCCGGCCGAGGCTCCCGGCACCCCGGCCAAGCGTTTCCCACGGCCCGCTGAGCTTCCAGGGGACCTCCGGCCGGTTCTCCGCGCGCTTTCCTCCTCACTTTTAAGCCGGCCGAGGCTTCCGGCACCCCGGCCAAGCGTTTCCCACGTCCCGCTGAGCTTCCAGGGGACCTCCGGCCGGTTCTCCGCGCGCTTTCCTCCTCACATTTTAAGCCGGCCGAGGCTCCAGGCACCCCGGCTAAGCTTTCTCCACGGCCCGCTGAGCTTCCAGGGGACCTCCGGCCGGTTCTCCGCGCGCTTTCCTCCTCACTTTTAAGCCGGCCGAGGCTTCCGGCACCCCGGCCAAGCCTTTCCCACGGCCCGCTGAGCTTCCAGGGGACATCCAGCCGGTTCTCCGCGCGCCCCCCTCCTAACTCGACGCCCGAGGAGGCTCCAGGCACCCCGGCCGAGCCTTTTCGGCGGCCCGCTGATCTCCCGGAGGTCGCAACGGGGAATTGCCTCCCTCTCGCGGACACGGCGCGTAAATGCACCGCCTCTCGCACTTTGCGCACACTCACTCGCATCGCTACGCCTCCCGTGGCACTTTAAGCGACCGGGACCACCGCGAGCGCGGGCGATGACTAAGAGGCTCCCCGGCCGGCCTCGCGGAGCTCCGACGCTCCCCCGCGGGACTTCCGGCGGCCGGCCGGAGCCTCGGCACGGCTGCCGCACTCCCTAATAACACCCCGCGGACCCCCGCGAGCCGAACGCTCGCTGCCGCGGGCGACCCGTGCCAAGGCGGACGCGTGACGGCGCGGGAGCCCTCGGCACTATATCACGGTCACGTATGTAGTCAAATCGTGTAAAATCACCGTTAGTTTATTCATAATATAGGTAATAATTAAATAAATATTAACATCGCGTATATCATTAATAAACACATGTATGTATTTATTTAATAATTAAATAAATATTAACATCGCGTATAATCATGCGCAATACTTCGTGGCCGACCGGGGAACCGGCGAAGGCGGACGCATCGCGGCGCGAGAGCCGTTGGCACTTTGGAAAAATAAATAAATAAATAAATAAATAAATAATAATTCGCCGACCGGGCTCCGGGGGGAGAGGCCGATTTTTGGCCGTTCGTGGCCGACCGGGGAACCGGCGAAGGCGGACGCATCGCGGCGCGAGAGCCGTTGGCACTTTGGAAAAATAAATAAATAAATAAATAAATAAATAAATAAATAATTCGCCGACCGGGCTCCGGGGCAAGAGGCCGAATTTTCGCTCGTTCGGGCCGACCGGGGAACCGGCGAAGGCGGACGCAGCGCGGCGCGAGAGCCGTTGGCACTTTGAAAAAAAAAAAAAAAAAAAAATTCGCCCACCGGGCTCCGGGGGAAGAGGCCGGCTTTTCGCCGTTCGCGGCCGACCGGGGAACCGGCGAAAGCGGACGCGCTCTCTAACGAGCCCCGCCGGCCGGAGGAAGTGCGCCCTCTGGCGGACACGCCGTTGTAAATGAATGGGGTTTGGCACTTAGTGCATTTTTCGCCCAAGTCGAAGCGCGCTCCGGGCGAGGAGGCCGGATTCTCGCCACCCGTGGCCGGCCGGGGAACCGGCCAAGGCGGACGCGCTCTCTAACGAGCCCCGCCGGCCGGAGGAAGTGCGCCCTCTGGCGGACACGCCGTTGTAAATGAATGGGGTTTGGCACTTGGTGCATTTTTCGCCCAAGTCGAAGCGCGCTCCGGGCGAGGAGGCCGGATTCTCGCCACCCGTGGCCGGCCGGGGAACCGGCGAAGGCGGATAGGCTTTCACGGAGGATCCGCCGGCTGGTCCGCGGGCCGATTAGGGTCCCGCGAGTGAGCGGTGGCGGTCCGGAATCCAGGCCGGCCAGGAGGCACCGCCAGGCGGATAGGCTTTCACGGAGGAGCCGCCGGCTGGTCCGCGGGCCGTTTAGGGTCCCGCGAGTGAGCGGTCGCGGTCCGGAATCCAGGCCGGCCCGGAGGCACCGCCAGGCGGATAGGCTTTCACGGAGGACCCGCCGGCTGGTCCGCGGGCCGTTTAGGGTCCCGCGAGTGAGCGGTCGCGGTCCGGAATCCAGGCCGGCCAGGAGGCACCGCCAGGCGGATAGGCTTTCACGGAGGACCCGCCGGCTGGTCCGCGGGCCGTTTAGGCTCCCGTAAGTTAGCGGTCGCGGTCCGGAATACAGGCCGTCCAGGAGGCACTGCCAGGCGGATACACTCTCTAACGAGCCCCGCCGGCTGGTCCGCCGGGGGAAGTGCGCCCTCTGGCGGACACGCCGTTGTAAATGAATGGGGTTTGGCACTTAGTGCATTTTTCGACCAGCGGCAACGCAGGCTGACGGGCGGCCGCTTCCACGGGCCGGTACTACTCTACGGAGGCGCTAGCCGCCTCCGGTGGGGGCCGTGTGATCTCGCTGGATGCCCGAGGACCTTCCGCGAGGCCCGGCCGCAGCTTTTACGCGCGCCCGGTCCTATTACCTGGTGGAAGCTGGAGGCCGGGGCTCCGCAGCTCGCCGCCCGGGGACCTTCCGCGAGGCCCGGCCGCAGCTTTTACGCACCACCGCTGCTATTCTCTGGCTCCGGCTTCGTCCCGGAGGGTGCTTGGGGAACGGCGGCGCACACCGCGAACGGCCGGTGGCGGTCGGCTGGTGGCGGTCGGCTGGTGGCTGTCGGCTGGTGGCGGTCGGGGGTGGCGCTTGGGGATGGCGCTTGGGGATGGTGGCTGTCGGCTGGTGGCGGTCGGCTGGTGGCGGTCGGCTGGTGGCGGTCGGCTGGTGGCGGTCGGGGGTGGCGCTTGGGGATGGCGCTTGGGGATGGTGGCTGTCGGCTGGTGGCGGTCGGCTGGTGGCGGTCGGGGGGTGGCGGTCGGGGATGGCGCTTGGGGATGGTGGCTGTCGCCTTGTGGCGGTCGGCTGGTGGCGGTCGCCTTGTGGCGGTCGCCTTGTGGCGGTCGGGGATGGCGCTTGGGGATGGTGGCTGTCGCCTTGTGGCGGTCGGCTGGTGGCGGTCGCCTTGTGGCGGTCGCCTTGTGGCGGTCGGGGATGGCGCTTGGGGATGGTGGCTGTCGCCTTGTGGCGGTCGGCTGGTGGCGGTCGGCTGGTGGCGGTCGGGGGGTGGCGGTCGGGGATGGCGCTTGGGGATGGTGGCTGTCGCCTTGTGGCGGTCGGGGGGTGGCGGTCGGGGATGGCGCTTGGGGATGGTGGCTGTCGCCTTGTGGCGGTCGGCTGGTGGCGGTCGGCTGGTGGCGGTCGGCTGGTGGCGGTCGGGGGGTGGCGGTCGGGGGTGGCGCTTGGGGATGGTGGCTGTCGCCTTGTGGCGGTCGGCTGGTGGCGGTCGCCTTGTGGCGGTCGGGGGGCGGCGGTCGGGGGTGGCGCTTGGGGATGGTGGCT
>NW_026061423.1:257500-260000 GCF_024217435.2 Syngnathus scovelli | reverse complement strand
GGGAGTAAGAATGAGTTGCACAGCATTATCTTCTGGGACGGCTTCAGCGACGCCTTGGATATCCTCTTCAGTCCCGTGGTCAGCACCTCCTCCAGACCCTGAGAGACAATTCCCTGCCACGGCACTATAGTGGCCCCCAGATAACGAACCGATTCACCCGAAGTGACCATGTGTATCTGCTGTCCACATAGCGTCCAGGCTACACGGCTGTCATCCTTTGGACCCATCCAGATACCGTGGCACTTACGGGGCTGGACAGCCAGTCCCGTAAGCTGGCAAAAGTCTTCCAAGACCTCTAAACTCCTCCTCATTCCCTCCTCCGAGCCACTTAACAGGACTAGATCATCGGCGAAGGCCAGTGTGGCGATGCGGCGGTCGCCCCAAGCGAAGTGACCTCCTTTGCGTTCGAGGCCATGGATGAGAGGATCCATGGCGAGGTTGAAGAGCAGTGGGGACATTGGGTCGCCTTGCTTAACTCCAACCCTCAGGGAGATGGGCTCGGAGTAGGCGTCTCCGCAACCCACCCTGGTCGAGCAGCCCACATAAGAGTTCCGGATTAACTCTATAACACGTCTATCCACGCCCAAGCTTCCCAATACATACAGGATATGATCATGAGAAACCGAGTCGAAGGCCTTCGCAAAGTCAATGAACACGACTGCCAGTGGCACGCCGCACGACCTCGAGCGCCCCATGATCCGGTTAAGAATCATGAGGTTTTCCTCGCAACCACTCGCGCCGGCGACGAAACCACGCTGCCGGGGGCTAATAGGACAGGCTCGAGTCAACCTCATCGCTATTATCCGTCCAAACAACCTCAACACGACTGACCCGATAGTCACAGGCCGCCAGCCTGATACAGAACCCAGCTCATTGGGGTCAGCCGATTTGGGTAGCAACCGGGTCTTGCACTCCTTGAAGACCTGGGGAACAACTCCACGCACCATCCATGTTGTGAACAGCCTCGCCAGCTTCGTGCCGTCGGGATCCCAGTCAAGAAGAGCCTGCTTCCTGATCCCGTCTGGTCCCGGCGCCGATCGTTTTCCCAACTTAGCCAAGTTAGACACCACTTCGGGCCCGAGGATCGGTTGATAGAATGGCTCATTATCCGCGGTTAGTTCGACTTGGAAGTCAGGCAGCCCGTGAAACGGCTTGACCGTTTCCCATTTTTCCTTGAAGTGTCCATACACCAGCTCTATAGGCAACTCGCATCTTTGGGGCGTCAGACCGTCTAAGATCCGCCGTGCCAGCCCCTTCCTCGCCTCAGAAAAGCCTCTCTGCTGGTGATAGAACACAGTTCTACGATTGGCGAGACGCCCCGCCCATCCCTTCCTAGCCTGACCTCTTCGCCTGAACCCCGCAGACTTTCTTGGCCAAACGACCTTACCTCCAAGAGCCCTCATGAGATCAGAAGCAGAGGACTCGATCAGTGTAGGCTCCTGACCTGCTTCCCTGACTAAGCCAGCAGTGGCCCGATGCTCCTCATCCCCCGACTGTAGTACTTCCAGAACTTTATTCTCCACCAGATCTGGAAGCGACGAGGGAGAGGTCCATTTCTGGGGCACCACCCCGGAGACCGGGGCGTGCCTACGCACACCGGACGCACTGCCTGCCGTACCGCCGCACAGGGAACCCCACTTCCCCCTCACCTGTTCTCTGCTCTTGCCCGTACCCAGCAACCGGGCAGCTATTGCAAATTTATACGTGTGGTCTTTACATTTCTCCATAATTGTCTTGAGGCGTTTCACTTCATCATCACTCCACCCGGTCTTTCTTATCTTTTTGGCCTTAGTGTTATGGCTCCGGTCCTTCGAGACTCCGAACCACTCCTCTGCGTGGGCCTGCCTCATGTGCTGGGACACTCCAACAGCCGTCCGAAAACGCCGTCCACAAAGATCGCAAGCGATCCCCTGCACGTCACCCCCCCCGCCCACATCCCGGCATTTCGGGATATGACACAGAATGGAATGACTATTTTCACCGCGTCTGTCACACATGCGACAGACGTACACGACAGATACACCCGCATGCCGGGAGGCAAGATGCACCCCCAGCTTACGAATGCCATCCACGTCCACCCCACACAGAGGGCATTCCTTGGATTCTCGAGGCAGATGCACCAAAACATGGTTCGGGACCACTGTCGTTACTCCATTATGCGATGACGGGCCCTCTCCCGCATCTTCATCGCTGCTGTCACTACCTAGAACAGGCTGCGATGCCGTCACGTCCCCCGCCGCCCCTACTCTCATCACCGAGACGACGGAGGCAATTGACACCGCTGAGGAGTTCTCAAGAGCTTCGCCAGCCGGGGTCCACCCGCTCCTTCGGCCGGACTGACTGTGACTCTGATCCTGCACGTGTGCTAGCACGGACTTTCCATCCAAGGAGTTTTCGCAACCGTGGCCTGTAGAAGTGACTACAGGCCGTTCGGGGACCCCAGGCAATGCCTCCGGTGGTTGGTCCCCATGGCCCCCGGAGAGGTTGATTCGCTGTCCGT